>NC_080172.1:96040948-96138113 GCF_950295315.1 Erinaceus europaeus
ATGTGCCCTGTCTCATGGGCCCTGGTCTGTATCCAGGTTCTGTAACTTTGTTAGGAAATGCACTACTTGAAATGGAACTAAGAAATCCTATGATCTAGGATAGATCTCAACAGAATATTGGAGCTAGAGGGTTGCCATCTGAGGTCTGATGTCTCTGGACATAGTTGAAGTGAAACATGTCAAGGTGGCACTGGTTTTATTGATTTGGTTGAGATCAGTAGAAACAGTATCAAACGGTATGGATCAGAAGAAGCATGAAGGAAAATAAGCTAAGCCCCAGAGGTTTCAACACTGGGAGAAATATGGGTTTTATAGAGAATGAGGAAGGTTCCTTGCTGCCTTAGAGTTTAAGAAGGCAATAGATAATTATTATTATAACCAAGTTATTTGGGAACTTGGCTTACTTTGAGGGCCTTTCATCATTGTAACATGTGTGCTCAACCAGGTGTGCCACTACCTGGCCCCATTTATTTATTTATTTATTTATTTATTTATGCCTCTAGGGTTATTGCCGGGGCTCAGTACCTGCCGCACGAATCCACTGCTCCTGGAGACCATTTTTTCCCCTTTTGTTGCCCTTGTTCTATCATTGTTGTGATTATTATTGTTGTTGTTGTTGCTGTCATTGGTTAGGACAGAGAGAAATCAAGAGAGGAGGGGAGACAAAGATAGACACCTGCAGACCTGCTTCACTGCCTGTGAAGTGACTCCCCTGCAGGTGGGGAGCCAGGGGCTCGAACTGGGATCCTTACGCCGGTCCTTGAACTTCACACCATGTGCGCTTAACCTGCTGCACTACCACCCGGCTCCCTATTTTATTTATTTTAGTTTAAACTTTTGTTTGTTTGTTTTTTACACTGCTCAGATCTGGCTTATGGTGGTGGGGATTGAACCTGGGACCTCAGAGCCTCAAGCATGAATATCTTTTGCATAGGGATCAAGCATTGGCACACCTCTTTAAGTACCCATATTATAGTGCACAAGGACCCAGGTTCAAGCCCCTGGTCCCCACCTGCAGGGGGAAAGCTTCATGAGTGGTGAAGCAGGTCTGAAGGGGTCTCTCTCCCTCTCTATCTTTCCTCCTCACTCAATTTCTCTTCCTAATAATAAATAAAAATATTAAAAAAAGAAAGTATATTGCATAACAATTATCATGTCTCCCCATCCCCTGATCTTATTTTCATAAAGACAAGAAAAGGTAAAATAATTTTTAGATGGATTTGTGGAAGAAAGGTATCTGACTCTTTAGAAATACAAGTCCAAACCAACCACTTAGTGGTTTACTACGGTGACAGAATAATGTTGTGGGAATGATGTGTCTTGAAAGTTTCCTCATGAGAACACAGGGCCATTTGCTTCCTGAGAACAGTTTTGCTATTGCCAGCCTAGTCATGGTGAGATCAGTGACGAAATTCAAGACCAGTGTTTACAAGAGGCAGCATTAGCCACTGGGCTAGAACATAGTGCTTAGATCCCGGTGTCTTACATCACAGCAGTTCTAATATTCTTCATGTCTACCTCCCTAGGTTGAGATTTATTTGCAGACTCAAACAGCATCACCCAATGAGATATTATTGGACATTTGAAGGTGATTAGATCCTGAGGGTGGAGCCTTCACAGATGGGATTAGTGTCTTTAATGAAAGAAATCCCAGAGATCCCTTGTCTCTGCCCATTGTGTGAAGACACAGTGAGAAGACATCCAGAAGCCTCCTGATTATTTGTTGCCTTATTGTGCCATTGCATTTTTTTAAAAATAAAAGTTCACAAAATTTTCTTTGACTCTTAATTGATATACAATATTGTATACATTTGGAGGATACAACATATTGGTTTCATATCTTTAAAAAAATTTTTTTTGATCAGAACACTGCTCAGTTGTGGTTTGTATGGTGGCACAGGGACTGAGCTTGGTACCTCTCAAGCCTCAGACATGAGTCTGTTGAGTAAACCTCTATACTAGCCTTTTCAACACTTTATATTTGGCAAAATGATTACTGTGGTAGTTTTTGCTAACACTTTTATCACACCGTGTAATTATCATTTCTTTTTTATGTTGAGAACAATTAAGATCTAGTTGCTTAGCAACTTTGAAATTATAAAACGGCATTGTTGGTGATAATCACTATGTCGTACATTCAATCTCTAGAACTTATCTTCTGTGAGTTTATAACCTTAAAGGACATCTATATAGTCATGTCTCGTCCTCCTCCTGCTCCTGTCCTCAGTCCCTGGAAACTATCATTCTACACTTTGTCTTTGTAAGTTTTTTTTTAAGGACTTAAGGTAGTATATGTTTTTTGGTTGTTTTTTTTTTGCCACCATTGGGGTTTCATCATTGACTTTTTCAGATAAACAGAATCAGAGACAGAGAAAAATACTATGGTACCAAATTTTTCTTCAGTGCAGCAGAAGTCGGACTTATCTTACTTGTGTCGTGACCTAAAGTCTAATCTATATTGTCTGAAATGGCAGATTTCCTGCTTTCTTATTATTCTCAACGTTTCTCAATATTCCACTGTGAATGCATTTATGTAGCATATCTATGTGTGCATATATGTATCACATCTTTATTCATCTGTTTACACTTAAGCTATTTCTGTATCTTGGCTGTTGTGAATAATGCTGCAGTGAACACGATGGTATAAATGTCTCTGGGCTAACTGATTCCAGTTCCTCTACATCTATAACCAGGATTTTTTACATCATCTGAAACTTCAATATTTAATGTTTTGAGGAGCTGCCATCTGTTTTTTTATATTGGCGTGTTGTACCCATTTATATCTCCACCATCATTCTACACTCTTTCCAGCAACAGTTGTCTTTCTTTTAAAATAAAAGTCACCATAATCATGGCCTATTTTTTAATTTTTATATACTTCTTCAAATTTCTACTTATTCCTTAGAATTTTAGTGCTGTGACTTTTTCTGCTAATCAGACACTAGAAAGACCCACCAAGCAAATTGACCTCCAATTGCAGTGGGACAGATGGACAGTTTTGTAAAGATTAATAGCAGTTTGTAAAGATTCTTATTTCTATTTACACACACACACAAACACACACACACACACACACACACACACACACACACACATACACACACACACAGCCATAGACCGACTATATCCATTCTAAGCTCATATGTTAAATCCTAACACCCAGTGTGATGGTGTTTGAAGGTGAAACTTTCAGAAGATGATTAGGTGGGGCCCTCACAAATGAGATTACTGCCCATAATGAAAGAAACACCAGAGATCCCTTTCTTTTCCCATTATGTGAAGAGACAGTGAGATGACTGTCTGCAAACTAGGAAGAAGACTCACCCATCACTGACTCTACCATCTCTTACATTTTGTGCTTCCCAGACTCCAGAACTGTGAAGAATAAACTTGTGTTATTTACAAGCCTCCATGTCTGTGACCTTCCTGCCTTAGCAAAGATGTAGATACACGAGCTTTACATGTACATGCAGACACAGCCACAACTCTCAGACATATGTGCACATATGCCATACTCTCACAGTTATATCTACACACAAACACAGGCATACCCACCCTCACACACATATCATATTCCTTGTAAAGAGACAGTCCTTAAATGACAGTGTCTAATTTTTTTCTGTTGGCAGATTTTTTTTTCCCTTTGGTCTTTATCCCTGTAAGGATCCAGGTTGAAAGTCTTTAAACAGATCTAGCTTTTGTCCCGATAGCTATGCCTTGATGACATGGATTCTCAGAAAGAGAAACATTAAAGGAGAAAGGTCTCTAAGCAAAGAATAATCTTTTCCCAAATAATTGTTTGTCTGTCACCAAGTTTCTAGGCTGAAAGTGGATTAGTAGGACAAGCACTCCTCTGAGAGGTTGGGACCTGAGTTTTAATTCTGGTTTTGCCATTAACTAGCTGGGCAAGACACTTAACTTCTGTGAGCCTCAAAGTCTTTACTCATAAAGTAAGGGGCTGGCTAGATAATCTCTAAGAGCTTACTCTGAAATCCCATAAATGTCTTTTTCTTTTTTTCTCCTTTAGTGATGAAGGAAGTAGAACAGAATGGGAATGGTATGTGAATCTAAATCACTACCTGTTTTGAGAATGAATAAAATCAATCCCCACCCCAAAACAGCAGAGTCTTTTTCTTCCCCACTGCTTTGCTTAATGCCAGTGTTGGATCTATTTATCAATCAGTGGTTTATTCCTACTGCTCTTGGAAATATAATTGGTCTAATTCTGGTTTTTTGACTGTAGAAGCAGATGTTTCCCTTGCCTGCCTCTTGTCTCAGCGCTTATTGATCTTGATGCTGAAAGGGATTAATCTGACACTCTGTGGAAATAGATAGCAAGATCTCTTGAGCCGAGACAAGTTTTATATTCTGCCTGTTTGGCATTTATAACACCGAGGACAATCTGTGTGCCCCTTTTAATTTTGGTTGCCCTTGCAGTGCCTGGGAAGATGACCTTTTTTTTTCTGGGTAAAAAGGGGGTGGTTCCAACACATTCTTGGAGTTTGATATTAATTAGATCCCCCACACTTTCCTGTCTGTCCTCATCTCTAACCACATCCATAGAGTCTTATGTAAAACGTAGTCTTTGTCAGGTTATTATATTGAAATTGTCTGTTCATTTCTGTCTCTTGCAAAATTAAAAAAAACAACCTTGAGACTATGTCTTCTTATGTATATTGAATGGTATTCTATAGTAGGAACTCAGCAGCTATTAGGATAATTAATGGTGTGAGTTAAGCTGGTTTAATTCAAAATGGGTGTAAGAATTAAAAAAAAAATTTTCCCTTTTGGTGGTCCAGGAGGTGGTGCAGTGGATAGGGCTTCAGACTCTTAAGCATGAGGTCCTGAGTTCAATCCCTGGCAGCACATGTACCAGAGTGATGTCTGGTTCTTTCTCTCTCTCCTATCATTTCTCATGAATAAATAAATAAAATCTTAAAAAAAAAAAAAATTTTCCCTTTTGTTGCCCTTGCTGTTTTATTGTTGTTGTAATTATTATTGTTGTTGATGTCATTGTTGTTGGATAGGACAGAGAGGAATGGAAAAAGGAGGAGAAGACAGAGGGGGAGAGGAAGACATCTGCAGACCTGCTTAACCGCCTGTGAAGCGACTCCCCTGCAAGTGGGGAGCCTGGGGCTCTGAACAGGGATCCTTATGCAGGTCCTTGCACTTTGCACCATGTCTGCTTAACCCACTACTCTACTGCCTAAGCTCCTGGATTTTTTTTTTTAACTGGTGACTTAGTTTCATAATTTCATACTGTGGTGTCCCTGGCATCTCTATCTGTTCAGCTGACACAGGGTGTTTGTTAATCTCCTTTGTGGCAGACCTAAATCACACATTTACTGCCAGCATGGTCTGCTGTGTAATGGTAAACTGGGACAGCTTACATAGCCAGGAATTTCTGCAGTGGAGAACAGGTAGTGAGAGCTTTCCCACTCCCAAATTAGATCCTTATGTCATTCACTCATGAAAGCAGCAAACCTGGATGTCATTTACTTAGGAACAGCCTCTGTCATGCTGGACTAAGAGCATCTGATGTTCCTTCCAGTCAACCCTTGAGGCAAACTGCACTTCCTTGTAACACCAAGGGAGTTGTGAAGCTTGTGTTTGAATCATTTTTACCCCCCAGAGAATGCAAGTTAGAGGAAGGGTATCAAGACTCAACAAAAGACAGTATGGGAATGGTGATATTTTTCAAATGAGAGCACAAGTCTTTGATGTTTGAGATCCCAGATGCCTCAGGTTCAATTCAGTCCATATGCCAGAATTGAGAAGTGTTCTGGTCTATTATCTCTCTTTCTTTCACTCTCATAAGATATTTTGATAGAGTATGTTGTCCAGCCTCCCTTCAGAGGACGGAACATTCTCTGCTGTTATTGATCCAAGTTGAGGGCAAGGCTCGATGGGGGCCCACAAAGGGGCTTGGTTTGTTGTTCCTGATATAGATGACCAGTAACAATGGAGAGAGGGATCTATTAGAGGTCTAGGTCCATTATGTCTGTTTGGGAATCTCAGGATTCCCCGAATAGGGCCCCAGCTGATGGGGTGGCCTGATAGTGACTAAAGAGTCATTGTAGGAGGCTGGACAACATACTCTATGCTACACCTGAGGAAGATAGGTCCTGATATTGGGGCAGCTTGGAATGCTCCTCCTTTCCACCTTATCAAGTGGAAAGAAAAAGCAACAGAGTTGCCTGGGAAATAATTCAATTGGTTTAAAACTGTATTTACATGCTTGAAGCTCCTAGTTTGAGCCCCAGTGACATGCATCCTAGAGTGGTGCTTTGACTTGTTTCTGTCTCTCTATCTCTGTCTCTTCTCTCTCTTTCTCTCTCCTCACTCTCTTTCTCTCATTCACAGTAAATAATATAATGGCATCAGAATCTCTGAGACAGGGGCTCTGTTAATGAAACATTGTTTTTTATGTGCATAAATGTGTTATACATAAAGTTTTACATACACACACACATCTAAGAGAATCTTTCTTAATTGTTCTTATCTTCTTTTTTAGAGCGGAGGAAGGAAAGCAATGAATACAGTTAGTTAGGAAGAGAAGATCCTTGGATAATGAATACAGTTAGTCAGGAAGAGAAGATCCGATTAAGAAGCAGAAACCTTCAAAAGAAAAGACAGGGTGATATGTGGGGACAGGGAGAAAGGTAGAGATATCCTAAGTATGCTGGCATAGGAGTTCAAAATGAGTATATTAACAGGAATCCTGGATGAGTAAATTTGTTACTTAAGAGTCTAAGCTCTTAGAAAACAGAGAGAGAGAGAGAGAGAGAGAGAGAGAGAGAGAGAGAGGAGAAGAAGGAGGAGGAGGAGGAGGATATCTAGCTGAATGTTGGAAAGCATTATTTAAGGACTGTTGCCCACGTGTCTAGCCAGTCTTCTTCTCTTTGCTTATTTTGCTTCATAGTTTTATTTACCTAAATAAACTCACATTGTAATAAATCTCCTGTTTTGATAAACCCTGAACAAAATGCCACAAAAGATTTTACTTTATTTTACAATAAAGTTGCACAAGTCATTGGGAGTCACATGGCACTGGCCCACATTGAGGTGTCAGTCCACCTCCTGCTGCCAGGAGGAGCCTCTAATTTGGGTGGTGTGCCAGGGTTTATGCCACTGAGAGAAAGAAGGAAAAACTATTATTTCTTCCAGTATGAGAAAATAAGATGGGATAAAAACCTGTGAAAGAGGTTAAATCTACAGCTACTGCTGAGTCATGTTGTCAACTTTTTCATTCAGTGAGACTGCCGTCAACTTTGTTAAGTGTGTGCAATGCACAGAACCTGCCTGAAGACGCCACATTTCACCCTGCCAAACACTTGACTCTCTTTCAGCAGTGCCCCCCCCCCCCAAAAAAAAAAGTACCTGCTTCAGGATATTGAGTCAGTTGTTTGTATGGGACTATTTGTGTGGAATATTAATTCTAGAATATTATTGTATCTTATTTCTTTAGTTCTGTTCTGTTTGAAAATGCAGACTGCTGACCAGAGCAGGGAGAGAGTGAAGGAGGGATAGATGTCTAAGTTGGTGGTATAGTATTTATTTTTTTTAGTCCCAGAGATTAAACCCAGGGCCCCCATATATGTAGAGCATATGCCTCACCACTGAGCCACTTCTTGAGCTCATTGGTGATCTTTTTAAACCAATTTTTAAGAGAATTAAATTAATCCTGTTTATCCTGATGAAAAGAATTCTGGGTGGTGGGGAGGAATCTATTTTTTGCAATTAAAGAAATAAATCCTGATTCCTCAAAGGTTTTAAACTTTTTTATTATTTATTTAAACAATAATTTCTGTATCACTAACTTGTCTTCTTTCCATAAAGAGAAGATTTACTTTTATTTATTTATTTAAATTATTTTTTTATTTATTAGATAGCGACAACCAGAAATCAAGTGGGAAGGGGGAGATAGAAAGGGAGAGAAACAGAGACACCTGCAGCCCTGCTTTAGAGAAAGGTGAGAAAAAGATAGATACCTGCAGACCTGCTTCACCAACTTTGAAGCGACCCCACTGCAGGTGGGGAACCAGTGCCTCGAACTGGGATCCTTATCCTGGTCCTTGTGCCAGTCGTTGCACCGGTCCTTTTGCTTTGCACCATATGTGCTTATCCCTCTGTGCTACTGCCTGGCCCCTGAGAAGATAATTTTACAGAACATGGTTATTCTTCTCCAGTTGTTTGACAATCCCATTAGCAATCTCATTTGTTACAATATTGTTTAGTTTCCACAATGACACTTGTCCAGAATCCATGTGGAACTTCATATCATGTTGTGTGAATGTGTGTGTGTGTGTGTGTGTGTGTGTGTGTATCCATCTGTCCATGTATATTTTTTGCTCATGACTTGATTTTCTCCTGAGATAGATTCTGTGACAAGAGGAAGAGGGCTAATTATGTGTGAATAAGAGAGAAAGAGAGACATCCATTTGGCATACAGATATGTTAAAACTTACATATTAAATAATTTTTATGTGATGCTGGGAAATGAACCTAGTACCTCATATATATGTGATGCAGCTGTGTAATCTCCTAGACCTTGTTTCCATCCTGTGTTTGGAGAGAACAATTATGAGAGAGAAAGAGCAGGAGACATCAAAGTATTGCCCCACTACCTACAAATACATTCTCTTAGTGCTGTCCATGGTGCTCCCATGTTATGCCAGGGAATGAACCCTCACACATGGTAACCCACAGGCACTATCCTCTGAGTCATCTCAAAGGCCAGGACTCTGGCTTTTCTGCCTTCTTGTCTCTTCATTTTGGAGGACACATAAATATGTTTCAGATATTTCAGTAAATTTCCTTTTGGTTCCTTGCCATATTGAGATAAGAACTTTGGGGTGGAGAAAAGAAAAGGCTATCTACAATCAGTATCTAATCTTTGTAAACAGACAGAGACTACCTTTCCTCTGAAGCAGGTGGGCTCATTCCAAACAACCCAAGGCCTTGAAATGAACTGGAGATGGAGATCATAGACCTGAAAATATGAGAAGGACTGTGAGTCATCTTGAGAAGCAGCTTGATGTTTTGGCTAGGAGGATTATCTCTCATGTTAGACTACCAGGACTCTAAACCCTTAGGGCCTCCTCTTTGTTTTACTTTGACAAGTCTTAATTCTTTCTAGGTCTTAATTCCTTAATCTGTGAAATGGTGTGATGCCTCCTTAGTTGCTGGTTGTCAGGAAATTGTGAGGAGCCTCACAAAGCACCCTGCATTTTTCTTCCTACAGGAGCCTGGAATTCCTTAAACATTAAGTCAGCTCCCCCTGCTCCACCCTGCATTCCTGATACTATGGCCTATCTACATAATCATTGTTTTACCTGATCCCCACCCATTCCATTCCTTTGATCTATCTTCTTTCTACCCTCAAGACCCTCCCTGCCACCAGGGTATTATTAATCCTACCAGTTAAAACCCTCGCAACAGTTGCTAAGGAAGTTCCTACCTTTCCATCCCTTTTGCCTTTCTCCACCCCTTTCCTAGCCATTTCCATTTCCTACTTACCACTTCCGGGTCTGCCCTTTAAAAGCCTTGGCTCTCTGATCAATAAAGCATTGCATTGCATTGCCTCACCACCATAAGCTTGGTTCATGAGTCATCTCCCTCACGTCGCTGAGTGAGTAGCAGCCCAGGCTGGCTCTGGTTGCATTCTTTCCAACCCAGAGAGTACGCGCCAGGGAAGAGGTACCCCCACGCTAGCCCGGAAGCTGATGAGGACTAAATGACTGATACTAATGAGGTGCTCAAAATAGTGTCCAGCACGTGTGTGCTCAGTAGATCAACAGGTGTTTAAAAATGCCATGGGCCATATTTTTCTTACTTCACCAGGAAACTTCACTAAGACTTGAGGACTGAAAGATAGCAAGAGGCTCCTGGGCTGGCCAAAGGAAATATATATTTATATTTCTCCTCCTCCTCCTTTTCCTCCTCTTCCTTCTTCTCTTTCTTCTCTTCCTTATCCTTCTTCTTCTTCATTCAAAAGAGCTCCACCACTCTGGACATACTCTTCCAGATAGAAAGAGACAAAAGAAAAAGAAAGAAAAGGAGAGAAAAAGAAAGAGAGAAAAGAAAAAGAAAGAAAAACACCACATTCAAGTTTACAAGCTTCCTTCAGTGCCATAGTACTCCCATGTGGTGTTATGGGGGCTTGAACCTGGATCATATATGTGACTAAGTAGGAACCCCACCTGGTAAACCATATTGCTGACCTGCTTACCATTCCATTTAATAAATGCAACTAGTCTTTGCTCTGGTTGGGTCAAGGAAATCAATGTACAACTCTTGGTATTTTCCTTTTTTTGAAAATTTGACATGGATGATTTTTTTTTTTTCAAATATTGTCAACCAACAATGGTTTTGGGATCTTCTTGACAAGATGAATAAACTAAAAGAAAGAACTTCTTTCTTTTTTATTTTATTTACTTATTAGGGTAAAGGCAGAGAGAAATCAAGAGGGGAGTGGGGAGAGGAGAGAGACAGAGGGACACCTGCAGCTCTGCTTTATGACCTGTGAAGCTTTCCCCCGGGCTAGGGGCCAGGGGCTTGAGCCTGGGTCCTTGTGCCTTGTAGCATGTGCACTCAAACAAGTGCACCACTACTTACTCTCAAAAGAACTTCTTTCTTGTGAGAGAAATCTCCTAGGTTTGAATCTTAGCTGTTATGAGTGACCTTAGGCATCGAACTCTCAGTTCCCATTTTGCAAAATGAGAAGACTTATCTTGTAATATTAGCTTGTCTAAAACTTATGAGTGCTTAAGAATCATATGGACATTATGAAATCCAAAAGCCCAGTTTCACTAACTAATTAACTTTAGACTAACATTGTAGTTCCCTTCTCTAGTGGGCTGGGTGGTGGTACACTTGGTTGAGAGCACATGTTAGACTGTGTACAGACTCAGGTTCAAGCTCTCGTCCCCATCTGCAGGGAGAAAGCTTTGTGAGTGGTAAAGCTGTAGTTATCCCTCTTTTTCTTTTCTTTATTTTCATTTTTGTGTCTCTAAAATAAAATATTTTTAAAAACAAATTAGAAATTCCTTTATTATTTTTTTTGTAACTCAGTCATGCAACAAACAACTTAAAAAAATTGTATTAGTGATTTAATAATGATCAATAAGATTGTGGGATAAGAGGGGTACAATTCCACACAAGTCCCACCAGCAGAGTTTTACATCCCATCCCCATCTGATGGAAGCTTCCCTATTCTTATTACTCTAGGAGTATGGACCAAAGATCTTTATGGGGTGTAAAAGGTGGAAGGCTTCTGTAATTGCTTCTTCACTGGACCTGGACATTGGCAGTTCAATCCATACCTGCAGTCTGTATCTTTTCATATAGGGTAGGGAGTTCCAGGACACATTGGTGAGGTTTTCTGCCAAGGGAAGTCACATTGGCATCATGGTAGCCCCTGCAACTTGGTGGCTGAAAAACATTAAGATATAAAGCAGAACAAATTGTTTAATAATCAGGAACCTAAAGGTAATAAACAGCTGGTGAGATTTGGGGTCTTCATGTTGGAAGAATATAGGAAGTCTATTTTAGGTATATTCTTAATTTTTGCCAGAACCCAACAGCTAACATGCAGGTGAGCTAAAGGTATTGTCTGGGAAGATGGTGTCAGTTGGATTGGACTAGAAAGCTGTATCAAGGTAGAGAGTAGCTCCCAAATATGGGAAAAGTATATAAACACTGTTAACTGTAAGCCCCATCTATCTGACCTGGAGCCCATGTCTGTCCATACTTAGCAAGGAGCCTGTGCAACCTCTGCATCCTTGCCTCTCTGAACTTGCATTCCATGGTCCAGGCTAGGAACATTCTAGGCTGCACTCATTTCAGGATTCGTCTTCTTTGAATGGCAGACTATTTTGACCCAGCCTCCCTTCAGAGAGTGGGGCAGTTTCTACCATTGTTGTTTTACATTGAGGGCAGTGTCCTATAGAGGCCCACAAGAGGATTTATGAAGTTGTTCCTGATGGAGATGACCAATGATGATGGAGAGAGGGATCTGTTAGAGGTCTAGGGCCATCATATCCCAGGATTCCCTGACTAAAGCTCTGGATAATGGGGTGGCCTGGTAGTGACCAAAAGGGCCATCATTCAAGTGTTCTCACCTCTTGCCTTTATCCAGCTTTTGTAGTCTTTATCTAAAAGGGCTAGGCTTAGAGTGATAGAGGGAAGTGAAAAAGGAAGTAGGTGAGGAGGGTATCTAGGTCTAAGTAGAAACTATTTGATTAAGTACTTTATGGTTTCTTTTTCTTTTCTTTTTTTTAGCTCTTTCTACTTGCTTGCTGTAGGCTATTGCGCCCTTTTACTTGAAGGTGTATATTTTCCCCTAACTTAGCATACATGTGCATGTGTACACTATTTCTTGTGCCCTAGTCTATATCTAGGTGAACTTCTCTGTCATTGCAATTTCATATTTCTCCTTTGCCATTTGTTCTTGACATTTTACACTTGTGGCTTTAGAATCTGAGCTTTCCAGTTCTTCCCTGATATAAAGACTGGGGATGTCTCCCAGTCAATATTACCAGGAAACCTAAAAAAAAAAAAAAAAGAAAACCCATCTTAACTTACAAATAATGTTGCCTTTTCATAATCCTGCTACTCAGTGAGTGGGACATCTACCAGTAGTCTCAACATCAGCTGAGAGCTTGTTAAAATATGCAATCCTGGTATATATTTTTCCCCTAGTTTATGGGCACGGGTGAACCTATGCTCTATCTCAGGGAACATGAACTATATCTAGGTTTGGGGACTTTATTGGGAAGTGGACCAGCTGGAATGGAATTAGAGAATACTATGAAAGGAAAGGTCTCACCCGAGTGATGAAGCTGAAGGGTTGATATTCCACACCTGAAGTCTCTGGTCACAGTCTGAAGTGAAGCATGTTGAGGTGGCACTCGCGTTGATTAGGTTGTGATCCGCGGATGAAATATTATTTGATTTGAATTGGGAGCAGCATGCAGAAAAGTGGGCCCCACCCTAAGGTTCCAGGACTGGGAGGAATATAGGCTCTATAGTGGAAATGTGAGGTTCCTGTTGTCTTAGGGTTCAAGAAGACAATGGATAGATATTATTATCGTCACATTATTTGGTGATAGGGTTAACTTTGGAAAGTCCCTTTGATAGGGTTTGGGATATAATACCCAGCATCTTGTATATAGCTGTGCTACCGATTGCTTCTGTTCTCCCTGGTCTAGGCTTTTGGGAGAGACATCATATCAAAGACAGCCTATGTATTAAAAAGACTCAGTCTGTGTTTTAAGAAGTTCTAGACATATCATCGGTTTTTCGCCTGTCATATTAATTAAATAGTGGTTTATATGTTTACACTTTAATAGGATTGTCCATAAACACCACTCCCACCACCAAAAGACTTTGTCCCATCCCCACCACCCACCCCCGCCACCCCACCCCCTGCCATGCTGGGAAGCCCAATGGCCACCCTCCCCTTCACCACAGGGTTTTTACATTGGTGCCCTGCTCTCAATTTAATCAGATCCTGCTTTTAGTTTCCCTTTCTGTTCTTCTTTTCTCAACTTCTGTTGATGAGTGGGGACATCCCATACTCATCTTTATCTTTCTGACTTAGCTGACTTAACATAATTCCTTCTATCTCTGTCCAAGATGGGTCAGATAAGGTGGGCTCATTGTTCTTGATAGCTGCATAGTATTCCATTATGTATATGTACCACAGCTTTCTCAGCCACTCATCTGCTGTTGGGCACCTGGGTTGCTTCCAGGTTTTAGCTATTATGAATTGTGTTGCTATGAACATAGATGTACACACATCTTTTTGGTTGAGCATTATGGAATCCTTGGGGTATATCCCCAGGAGAGGAATTACTGGATCATATGGAAGGTCTATGTCTAGCCTTGTGAGAGTTCTCCAGACTGCTCTCCAGAGAGGCTGGACCAGTTTACATTCCCACCAGCAGTGTAGAAGGGTTTCTCTGTCCCCACAGCCTCTCCAGCATTTATTGCTGCTGTCCTTTTTGATGTATGCCATTCTCACAGGAGTGAGGTTGGTGTCTCAATGTTGTCTTTATTTGCATCTCTCTGACAATCAGTGATTGACCTGGAACAGTTTTTCATATGTTTGTTAGCCTTTTGGATCTCCTCTGAAGTGAATGTCTTGTTCATATCCTCTGCCCATTTTTGGATGGGGTCATTTGCTTTTTTGGTGCTAAGTTTGCTGAGTTCTCTGTTAGTCTCTTGTCTGATGTTTGGCATGTGAAGATCTTCTCCCATTCTGTGAGGGGTCTCTTTGTTTGTGTGATAGTTTCTTTGGCTGTGCAGAAGCTTATCAAAATATATACCTGAAAGCAGAAGTACATGAGAGCATGCAGGGAATACCCCCCCCAACACTTCATCTGCACTATTCCAGTCTTTAGGTCCATGATTGTTCAACAATTTGTTTGGCTTTGTATGTTAACTCTCTTTTCAGCCACCAGGTTCCGGATGCCAGCAAGATGCTGACCAGACTTCCCTGGACAGACGACCCCATCATTGTGTACTGGAGTGCCACTTCCTCAGAGCCCCACCCTACTAGGGAAAGAGAGAGGCAGACTGGGAGTATGGATCGACCAGTCAATGCCCATGTTCAGCGGGGACGCAATTACAGAAGCCAGACCTTCTACCCTCTGCAACCCACAACGACCCTGGATCCATACTCCCAGAGAGATAGAGAATGGGAAGGCTATCAGGGGAGGGGATGGGATATGGAGATCAGGTTATGGGAATTGTGTGGAATTGTACCTCTCTTATTCTATGGTTTTGTTAATGTCTCCTTTCTTAAATTAAAAAAAAATGCAGTCCTAGGCCCTCACCTCAGATTGAGTCAAAACCTATAACTTTACTGAAACCAGACCTTCTACTTTCTGTTTCCCATAAAGAATTTTGGTCCATACTCCCAGAGAGCTAAAGAATAGGGAAGTTTCCAATGCAAGGGATGGGACATGCAACTCTGTTGGTGGGAACTGTACGGAACTACACCCCTTGTTATCTTGCCACCTTATTAATGATTATTAAATTACTAAAAAATGTAAAAAAAAACTATAGCTTAGTAGTTTCTCATATTATTATCTGAGAAACACCTCATTGTTAAACACTGCTGAGTCAGAATACTGTGGCATCAGGTGGTGGAACACCCTATTGAGTGCACTTGTTACCATGCACAAGAATCTGCCTTCCGGTTCAAGGTTCCAGCCTTCATCGGAGGAAGCTTTGCAAGTGGTGAAACAGTGCTGCAAGTCTGTGTCTCTCTGTCTCTCTCCTGTCTCTCTCTTTCTCTCCCCTCCATTCTTCTCTGACTATCCAATTAATTAATTAGTTTTAAAACAGTATTTAGGTGTGTTCTTTCTAAAGGATGGTCATTTGAAACATGCTTATAATTCAGAAATGAATGGTTGTTGAATAGGGTTGCATTTATGCTGTTGTAATGACATCATGTAGTGGATGGCGTTTACGAGCTAGCAAGTAAGTTCTATATGTATTGAATAATTAGTAAATATGACTTTATCTTGACAGTTTAATAAGTGCTTTAAATTTTTACAGGTGTAAGTCATCTGCATTCTCAGTAGTTTTTTTTTTTTCCTAGATAGTGGGATCAGAAAATAAATGCATACAGGTCCATGAAGGATGATAAATGACATAGTGGGGGTTGTATTGTTAAATTGGAAACTGGGGAATGTTATGCATGTACAAACTATTGTATTTACTATTGAATGTAAAACATTAATTCCCCAATAAAGAAATAAATTAAAAAAAGAAAATAAATGCATACTTTTGTCTATTTTTTTTATTGTGACTTATAGGTGATTTATAAATTTGCTGTCTGATTAGGGATTGACATTGATAGCCTACACCTGGACTAGGCCTCTAAGACAACTTGGCAGATAAATACAAATGGCTTTCTAGATCTTTGCCTTTTGGTCAGTATCGCCACCTAAGACGTGAATAAGCAATTTAGTAAACACAGTCTGGTAGGCAGACAGTGAAAAGAGATGTTTGAATTATATATGTCTGTGTGAGTGGACAAGATGTACTTTCCCTCGGATGAATAATTCAAGCTGTTCTTTACATTCCTAGCCTGGTTAAATAAGGCTTAATTCTAAACAACACTTTCTCCCTTTTTTTGCTTCTTCAAAATTCAGCTGGCTTCTCTGTCCTGTCAGGATTGATTGCTGATCTAAAGATGCGACCAGCCTAAAGTTGTAATCTCTCTCTCTCTCTCTTTATTTATAAAAGGAAGAATATCCCTTTCTTAATCCCTTGTTTTTATTGCTGTCAAGTAGAGACTTTTAGAAAGAATGAGTTAGCGGTCATTGTGCTTCCCAGAAGGTGGCTCAACTTTTGATTGAGATGTTTTGAGAATTCTGTTAGTGGCATCTTGGCAGCCTCTTGCCCTCTCTTACTTTGATGACTCCTGTCCTGCCTTTCCTCCCTGTACTCCCACCTGCCCCTGTCAAGTACTGCCATGCTCTTCCACTTGGGTGCTTCTTTCTAGTTTGTGAGCCTATCCTCTCCTTCTACTTTGCAGAATTTATTACTTTCCCTCTTGACCAGAGTTTAACGGAATTTGTCTTGCCAGCTTTTAACTAGGCATTCTGTTTTCTTTCGACCCCCTAAAAACTAATTAGTCCCTTCAAGTGCAAAATTCTGGTTTGCATAGAATTAAACTTTGATTTATTTGTTGGTTTAATGCAAGACAACTTAGTACCTTTAATACTCTCATGATTTGGGGGGGGTTATAGATTGCTATGGGCCTCATTCTCAATTTCTTGATTGACATCAGCCTCTTGGGAAGTGTGTACCATGACCAATATTCAGAAAGTATACCTTTTAACCTTTTTCTTGGCACCTCTGCTCTATCCCATCCTTTCTTATGTCTCATGAGCTCATGTGTAGTTACAAATGTATTCTCATATGCACCTCAAACTACCTACACCTACCGATAGCTAACTTTACTGCCAAGCTTGTTCTGAGAAAGTGCCAGCTTGCCTCTTCAGTGTCTGTGCAGTCAAGTTCTAGGATCTTAACCTGATAGTCAAGACTGTTTGTGTTCATGGCCCACATTCCTCCTTTCCTTCAGCATTTAGTCTCCTCTCTGTGCTTGAGTTTCTTTGTAGTCTTTACACCTCCCAATGTACTGTACCATTTACTTATTTATTTTGTTTATTGTCTGTCTTCCCTAGACAAGAATGTACACTTATAAGACTCAGGTGTTTGTTTTCTTCATGTTGTATCCCAAGCACATAATAGTGCCTAGCAGGCAGGAAATACTTAATATTTTAGATTGAGTAAGTCAACATTCTTTCTTTCATTTTCTGCTTGTTGATAGCTGATTCTATTCTCTTTTCTTGTGTTTGTTTACTTTTATTGGGGGGGGATTAATGGTTTACAGTCAACAATAAAATACAGTAACAAAAAATAAAATACAGTAGTTTGTACATGTGTAACATTTCTCCGTTCACCACATAACAATTCAACCCCCTCAAAGTCCCCCTCTGTCATTATGGTCCAGAACCTGAACCTTCTCACCAACCCAGAGTCTTTTACTTTGCTGCAGTATACCAAACCCCGTCCAAGTTCTGTGTGGTGTTTTCTTATTTTTCAACTTCTTTTTTTTTCAAGTTTATTATTTGTGATTTAATAATGATCAACAAGATTGTGGGATAATTCTGTACAATTTATACAGTTTCTACCACCAGCTTGCCACATCCCATCCCCTCCATTGGAAGTTTTCTTTATCCCTCTGGGAGTATGGACAAAAGATCTCTAAGGGGTGCAGAAAGTTGGTGGTCTGATTTCTGTTAGTGTGTAAAACTTTTTTTCTTTTTTCTTTTTTTTTTGCCTCTAGGGTTATTGCTGGGGATCAGTGCCTGCACCATGAATCCACTGCTCCTGGAGGCCATTTTTCCCCCCTTTTGTTGCCCTTGTTGTTATAGCCTTGTTGTGGTTATTATTGTTATTGTTGATGTCGTTCGTTGTTGGATAGGACAGAGAGAAAAGGAGAGAGGAGGGGAAGACAGAGAGGGGAAGAAAAAGACAGACACCTGCAGACCTGCTTCACCACCTGTGAAGCAACTCCCCTACAGGTGGGGAGCAGGGGGCTTGAACCTGGATCCTTACGCCGGTCCTTGGGCTTTGCGCCACGTGCGCTTAACCCGCTGTGCCACTGCCACAACTTTTTTTTTTAATATTTGTTTATTTATTTTCCTTTTTTTGCCTTTTATTGTTGTTGCAGTTATTATTGTTGTTGTTATTGAGGACTCACAGTTGTAAATTGATGTGTTTTAGGTGATTTTTCTCTTCCCTTCAGCAGTCTTTTTATTGATAAAACTCGGACCGGAGGTGGTGCGTCCACTGGAAAACTGGCAGACTGGTACCAGCCACTCCTGTGTACAAGCTTTTAGCCCTAGGAATCTCTCCTTAAGCCCCTCTCTGTCCATGAGCCTCCTGTGTTTGCACTCACCTGTGGTTTGGTGGATTTTGAAGTAATCCTAGTTTTATCTTGGTTCATTCTCAGGTGATCTTCTTTGCTATTCCTAGTTGATCAGGGAGACCAAACCAAAGCTGCTGTACTTCATAGCCATGCCTCCCTGTTTGTTACTTTCATTTTACTAAATATCATATTTTTCAGAGAGAGAGCTATCATATGCCAGGGATCAGACTGGACTTAGGGCCTTATGCATACATGCCCATGTCCAGAGCCACCTCCCATGTGCCTCTAATTACCACACATGGTACGTTACTAGCTTTTTCTACCCTCGAGACTGTATTATTTATCACCAGGTTTTTTAAAAAAGAATTTATTTATTCATGAGAGAGATAGGAGGAAAGAGAGAAAGAACCAGACATCACTCTGGTACATGTGCTGCCGGGGACTGAACTCTGGACCTCACGGTTGAGAATCCAGTGCGTTATCCACTACACTGCTTCCCGGACCAGAATATTTTCTTTCTTTTTAAATGAATTTTTTTATTTATTGGATACAAACAGAAATAACTTGAGAGGGAAGTGGGAGGTAGAGAGGGAGAGAGAGAGATACCTGCAATACTGGTTGCAAAACTTTCAACCTTTAGGTGAGGGCTGGGATCATTATAATGTGTGCCATAGCCTAATCCCTCTGCAACATTTTCTCTAATCATTGATGCTTTTCTCTTTTTAAGAGCCCTCTCTTGAAATGTTGCTTGTACTGATCTTATCCATAACTTCTGCCTTCTGGTAAAGTTACTCTCTCTCTCTCTCTCTTTTTTTTTTTTTTTTTTTTTTTGGTTATCCCTGGGGTTTCACCACTCCAGTCTGACTTTTTCAAATAGAGAGACAAAGGGAAAAAGGGAAGACTTCACAGGACCAAAGCTTCCTCCAGTGTGGTGCAGACTGCAGTTGAACCTGGGCAGCACACATGGCTGACGAGTCACCTTCCCAGGTGAGACATCTAGTACCAGCCCTGGTAAAGTAATTTTACACTGAATTAAAAAAAAAGGGGGGGGGTATTAATAATTTCCCCCTTGCATCACTGTATATCTGTTCTGTCAGTTTTCAAGCAAATGAGAGAGTCAGCATTGTGTTTCCAGTGAAGTGAGCACATGAGTGTCTCAGGTAGTGAAATGACTACAGCAGAGCTCTGCATGCACCTGTGTCCTCACTCGAACCTTGAGGAGGTTGTTAATGGAATTTGAATTTTGGATTCTTCAAAACTTTTTTTTTTAATATGCAATTCTTTGGAGAAACTTAGGTTCTGAAAGTTCATTTGATCTAAACATTTAGAGATGGGGGAGTTGAGAGGTGCTCAAAGAACATTTATTGTTTAAAAATGTTTAATATTCACATTTCATCTGTTTTTCTCCTCTCCCCACCTTTGCTTATTTATTTATTTATTTATTTTTGACAAACAGGCTTTCTACTTTAGAACAAATCTGTTTTCCTATTTACCCAAATATATATATATATATGTATATTTACTGTCAGTATTTTCATTGAGAATCACCTGCAGAATTCCACTGGTCCAGGTAGATTATATATATATGGTGAGAGACAGTGAGGGAGAGAGATAGAGAGAAGGAGACTCACCATGGTAGTATCCCACTGCCTTTGTATGATGCTTCTATATATAGTGAGTGGGGGCTCTGACCTGGGTCCTGGTGCATGATAGAGTATGAACTCTACTAGGTGAGTTGTCTTCCATTCTCTATATAGAATAAATATTCCCATCTTTCTTTCTTTCTCTTTTTCTTTCTTTCTTTCTTTTTTTTATTATTAGTTTTTGATTCCTCCTGTGAGAGAATCCAAAGACTCCCACAATGTCTAAACAGATGAAACTTACCATTGTTTTTCTTTTTTTTTTCTTTTCATTTTCATAGGTTGCATCAGGCCACATGTGTGTTTTAAGGCTGTCAACTCTGGCTTTCCACGAGCTATTGGAAAATATGTCATTCTTTCTCTTCCGTAATCTGTCTCCTATCTTTTGACCCCAAGGTTATCAGCAGCCGCCAAACCACATCTCTTGTTCTCTTTCTCACAGACCCTCTCTGATTCCCCAGGCTTTTCCTAACATAGTGTTTCCACTTATTCATATGTTACCACCTTAAATGTGATCTGTTCCAAGGTTGGAATCAAACTAAGCAGTTTACTGTGTACAAACAGCTCAAGAGTTGATTTTCCCATATACTAGTTGTGTGGCTGCAGTTAGTTTCTTTCTTTACACCTCGTGTTTTCATCTGTGAAGTGGGGAAAACAGTACCTGTTTCAGAGTACTGAGTCAAGAATCAGATGAGATAGTGGCTGAGAGACTTGAAACACTATGTGGCAATTGATAATCACTCTCATAATGACCAAGATGTTGCAAAACCACACTCTGCTTTTCTGGCATGTGAGGACTTCACCCTTGTGTGCCTGACACATTGTGGCTAAATCATCCTTGTTTGAAAGGAAGACAAGCAGGCAGGATGTTGCCTGTATGTCATTCAACTAAGTAAAGTGAGGATTGGTTTAACGTTGGCCTTAGCCTGTCCTTTCAGACATTTATAAAGAAAGATGAATCTAGAAGCTTTCTTTCTTTCTGCAGTGCAAAGGGTCAGGGTCCCTCTGAGCCTGGCATTTTCTATTTATAATCGGACCTGGAAACAGTCTTTAGGAGTTGTTTGATATGCTGGGTGACATTTTGGGATGATCCAGTGATTTTCTTAAGTTGAAATTCTTCAAATTTAAAGACTTTGTTCTTAATTAAAATTAAGAAACAATATTTTTAAAATTTTTATTATATTTATTTATTTATTGGATAGAGACAGCCAGAAATTGAGAGGGTAAGGGGAAATAGAGAGGGAGAGAAGCAGAGATACCTGCAGCCATGCTTCACCACTTGCAAAAGTTTTTCCCCTACAGGTGGAGACAGGGGGCTCGCGCCCTGGTCCTTGCGTGTCATAACATGTGTGCTCAAACACATGCGCCACCACCAGGCCCCTAAGAAATATTTTTTTTTAAGCATACCTTCCTGGAGCTGGTAATCAGACTGTGGATCTTCAACTTAAATTCCTTTTGAGCCTTTTCGATACCTGATGTGCCTGACGTTTATGTCCCTTTTAAGAGAGGTCATCAGAGAAAGAGCAGCCAAACAGGTAGCTGGGCTGGTGGTGCTTTAGCCCTGAGGTGGGGGTGGTGGTGAGATGCATTCAGATCCTTGCCCTTTGCTTTGGGGGGGCACCTTGGTGGGGGCACTAGGAACCCTCTCAACTGTCTGGTGATAATAGGGGGGTGAGTAGAGGGAACATATGAAAGTCAAGCTTTGTCACTTGCAAAAATTTGCACTTGGGTCACCCTTGAAGAACAGTACTTCCTACGTCACAAAGAAGGATTAGTGACTTCAGTTAAGGTAGTGCAGAGGGATAAGCGCACATGGTGCAAAGCAAGGACCAGCCACAGGCAAAGAGATGGCAAAGATAAACAGGCAACATCCTGCCTGCTTGTCTTCCTTTCAAACAAGGATGATTTAGCCACAATGTGTCAGGCACACAAGGGTGAAGTCCTCACATGCCAGAAAAGCAGAGTGTGGTTTTGCAACATCTTGGTCATTAGGAGAGTGATTATCAGGCAGGCAGAGGGCAGCTTGAGGACACTGCAATACTAATGGTCCAGAAAACATAGGAGAACACAGTGAGCTCTGCTACACTTGTAATTCCATGTTCACCTTTGAAAAAGATCATAAGCAAGACCCAGTCATTTTCTTTATGGAGAATGAATCTCAAACCCAGGCAGACCACCACTGAACCCCAAAGTCACAGGGACACTTCTTGACATTCAAGATCATAAGAATCCTGTTTCCTGATTCCTGCTCTGGTGTTCTTCCCACTTGGCTACTCAAGGCAGAATCTAAATTTGTCATGATTTATGAGGCATATTACATCTGATCAATAGAATAATACTTCCCTTCCCATGGATTTGTTATTCTTTTCTGAGTGAAAAAAAAAATGGTCAAAGGAATTAAATCCTCTTTGAGATCCAGAGAAAGAGCAAAATCTGGCTGAGTGTGTAAATAAAGTCTTCCAGGAAGATCATATTTTTGAAGGCATTTCTTATTCATGTCTTTTTGTCATGATCGTGTCTTAAATGTTTACTTGGGCCTCTAGCATTTTGCTTTTCCCAGGTCACAGCTGATCTTTTTTAGACGAGCCTGACAGCCATCACCATTAACAATGGCTTATTACTGTCCAGGTTATTGAAGGCATGGAGAGAATATTTATCTCAATAAAGCAACTTCTAAACACGTCTCACCAGGTGCGATCAAACCTATGGCCTCACGTATTTATCCAGCTCCTCTGGATGAGAGAGTCAGGATTGTGTATAAAGTATCGTGCTAAGGGAGGATGGGCTCTGTCTTAGATTCTGAAATGCTCCCAGTGCTTTGATAATGCTGTGAATGAGGCATCTGTGTGATTCCTCAGGTCTGAAGCCTGAGGCTTCAATGGAGACAGTGCCAAGGAGGATACACGCTGACGATGTTGACCTTGACCTCCTGGTGGATACAAAAGACCCCGGCAGACGGCAGACAGGAAATGTTTAAATTGAAAATAAAGTGTCCGTGTATGTCTCTGAACTTGTGAAATGAGCTAGAAACATGTCAAGCCATTTTGAGCTTTGGGCAGAGGCTTTCAGACATGAGTTAGCTAAGACCGCATTCACCAGGGATGTGGAGAAAAGGCTCGAGGTTCCGCCAACATGTTCCTTATTCTTGGATGCATTTAATTTTTTTTTTTTACTTTTTATTTATGTATTTATTTTTAATTTAAAAATATTTCATTTATTTACTTTAATGAGAGATACAGAGAGAGGGGAGAGAGACCAGAGCACTGCTCAGCTCTGGCTTATGGTGGTGCTGGGGATTGAACTTGAGACCTTGGAGCCTCAGGCATGAAAGTCTTTTTGCATAATTATTATGCTGTCTCTCCAGCCTTATTTTATTTTATTTTTTTACTTTTTATTACCGTTATTTCTTATATAGAGACAGCCAGAAATTGAGAGGAAGGGAAGGGGGGTGCACAGAGAAACTGAGAGAGAAAAAAAGAGACACCTGAGGCACTGCTTCACCACTTGCAAAGCTTTCCCACTGCATGTAGGGACTGGGGGGTTTGAATCTGGGTCCTTGCACACTGCAACATGTGTGCTCAGCCAGTTGCACCGAAACTTTACATCAGGCTCAACCTGACGCTGTTGACTGGCTACGGAAGAAGGGCAAACGCTAGAAGAAGTTGGATGCATTTTTGACTGTGCAGTTGTGGGTGCTTATTCTTATTTAGCAGAAGCTAAAAGTCTATTATGTGGTTATTCCTAGACATCTGATAAAGGTGATCTTCTTATTGGAAATGGTTATTCATTTTTTTTTAAAGGAATTTCCAGCTGGGTCTTAAGGTATACACGTTCTATTAGGTATTTCGATACCTCTAGCATCCAAATATAGGGAGATGATTTCCATAGTGGTTTCTGGCTATTTTCTTTTAGATCTTCTTTAGTAATAAATGTGTTATTCTTTTTCACTCTGTCAATCTGATAGGTAAAACATGATGTAACATCCTTATTTTATTTTGCCTTGCCTTGAATATTATTGAGATTTTTTTTTTCCTCTTGTGGATAGTGCCAACTTGCACGCCATGTCAAGTTACCTGTTAATAATGTTTGCCTCCCTTGTCTTTTCCTTTTGCTGCTTGGATAATATCAAGTAAGCCAGCCTCTGCATTACTTCTCCTTCAGGGTCCCTATGTACATATGGGCTGGCTTGAGAGCAACTGTGAGCTTCTGGGGAGACCTACCACCCTCGAGTGCTGCTCTCAGCTCAAGGTTTCACATGAATGTGCACTCAAGTTAGACTAAATGACTGTGTCAGGCTGCGGCTTCACAGACTCTCTGAGGAATGGGATTGCCACTGGGCATATACTTGGCCACAGCATTGTAATGTGGAACAGCCCCTGTGAGGTGATCCACTTTATTATTTTTTAAAATTTATTTAAGAAAGGATAAATTAATAATACCATAGGGTAGGAGGAGTACAACTCCACACAGTTCCTACCACCCAATCTCCATATCCCATCCCCTCCTCTGATAGCTTTCCCATTCTCTATCCCTCTGGGAGCATGGACCCAGGGTCATTGTGGGTTGCAGAAGGTGGAAGGTCTGGCTTCTGTAATTGCTTCCCCGCTGAACATGGATGTTGACTTGTCGGTCCATACTCCCAGTCTGCCCCTCTCTTTCCCTAGTATACTGGGTGGGTCTGAGGTGATCCACTTTATATTTCCTCTAGTTAGAACTTTCTGTATTTTGTTGTGTACCTTACCTTAGGTTGATAACGCTATTTATATATTACTGGGGCTTGGTACTGGCACTATGAACCTGCTACTTCTGTTGACCACTTTTTTCTATTTTATTTTAATTGGATAGGACAGAGAGAAATTGAGAGAGGAATTGGAGATAAAAAGGAAGAGAGAAAGATAGACACAGACATATTACATCACTTGTGAAGCATCCCCCTACAAGTGGGAAGCTGGGGGCTTGAACCTGGATCCTTGAGCCAGTCCTTGCATCTAGTACTATGTGCACTTAACTGGGTACACCACCACCCTCCTCACACTATTTTTTTTTAAAGCCAGGATCTCATGTTTATGTGATTCCACTGCTCCCAGTGGACTCCCCCTCCCCCCTTTTGTTCTGGGACTGGCAGACAGAGGCACACAAGGAGACAGAGAGTGACCCACAGCACCACTACGTCATTCGTGTCATTCATAGACCTTGCATGCTGTTCCTATGTAGTGTGAACCTGAACTGAGACCCCTGCACATCATAAAGTGTGCTATCCACCAGGTGAGCTATTTCCTAGCCCTCTCTGTTGATAACTTTTAACCAGGAACTATTATTGTACTTAAAACAATAAGCATGGCTCTCTTGAGCACCTTTAAGAATTATTTCTATTGAGTTAATGTTGCATTTTTGCCTTCTCATGAGGTGACCTAGATGGGGATATTTTATCATATAGATAATATTCTTCTTCTTCTTCTTCTTTTTTTTTCCTCCAGGGTTATTGCTGGGCTCCGTGCCTGTACCATGAATCCACCGCTCCTGGAGGCCATTTTTCCCTCCTTTGTTGCCCTTGTTGTTGTAGCCTCATTGTGGTTATTATTATTGCCACTGTTGATGTTGTTCGTTGTTGGATAGGACAGAGAGAAATGGAGAGAGGAGGGGAAGACAGAGAGGGGGAGAGAAAGATAGACACCTACAGACCTGCCTCACCGCCTGTGAAGCGACGCCCCTGCAGGTGGGGACCTGGGGACTCGAACTGGGATCCTTACGCCAGTCCTTGCGCTTTGCGCCACGTGCGCTTAACCTACTGTGCCACCGCCCGACCCCCTACATAATATTCTTTAGCAGTCCGGGGATGCTGAGACCTTTCGCTTGGCATTATCCTCTTCCTGGGAAGATGCCCAGGGTTTGAGAGAAGGGTCTGGTTAAAATCAGAAATCCCCTTTTTTTGTGTGTTTGTGCGAAAGTGAGTTTCTTGGAAATGGACAACTTTGTTGGTTGTGAGATGTTAGCTCCATATTCTCTGGCAGGTCAAGAGATTATTTTTCAGAATTGAAGATAAACTATAAACTTAGGCAATCACTTGACTAGGAGAGAAGTGAAGCTGAGCTGGCCCCATTCACCTTAAAAGGAGTCTGTTCATTATTCCAAGGGATTTCCTTGTTCTCTGTAAGTAGTTAGTTTTCTTGGTATAGTACTGAGACCATGAAAAGGAGAAAACAGGAATCGATTCCATGAATTAAATCTGCTTAGCGAGTGTGGTCGCAGGTTTGAGGCTGACCTGCAGGGCTCTTTCTTCTCCACCAGAGGGCACTCTCGTCACTCTTAAAGCAATATTACCAGGGAAAAGCTGTGGTGGTTTCTTAGTTGTAGTCCTGAGAGGTACACTTTATTTAAGATGCTACATTGTAGCTCAGCTTCCATTTCCAAGGTGTGTTATGAATGTAACAACACTCTCCAGTCCAGCCAAACGCAGGGAAGATTAGTGTCTGGAAACTCCTGTTGTAAATTAAGCACAGTCTCTGCTTATTTGTGTTTCATTAATGAAATGTGATTGTAGCCCTGAAGCCTTTTTGCACTTGCAAGGAGCTGTTTCTGCCTTTGAAGTTCTGTAGAGCCTGTCAACTCTCCTCCTTTGTCGGCTTGGTTTACATGTGCGCTCCTGGGGATGAGAATATATGCCCTGACTATGTCAGAACTTGATTCGGTTTGCTTCCAGGCACAACATGGGAACACCAGGGGCGGTCGGTACCAAGGAAAATCATTGTATGACTGAGCAATGCAGTGGATCTTTCACTATCCCCACCACTCCCATGTTATTTCTCCCACATTCTCTTTCTTTTTCAAATGATATTGGGTAAATTTTGGTAGGGGCTGACCACTTGGTGGAATGTGAGGTATACTATGTTGAGGACATTTAGAAAATGGACTCCTGTGAATCAACATTCCCTCAATAAAATGTTATTAAAGTTGGTGTGTGTGTGTGGGCGGGGGGGGGGGGGGGGTAGGGAGAATTGGCCAGGGGAGTCATTGCCAGCACCACAGGCTGTCTTGGGTTCATCCCCTGAAACCTCCTACAAATAAAATTAATTATTAAACCAATAATTGTGTCTGCAGCTGGCCTGTGTGGAGATCAGGCAGGAAAGGTAGACTTGATCCTGTGTTTTGATTCTGCTCATGTAGGGGTGGGGATGTTACAGAAAAAATATATAGGAGGCTGCAAGTGCTACAACTCTGAGTTTTACAACTCAAGAGTGATACAGCTGCAGGTGATACAGCTCAAGGTATAGCAGATCCAAAGAACAGAACAAGTATGAGACCAAAACCATGTGAAGGGCAGGGAGATACTTTATTAAACCGGAGGAATCCAGCGGACTCCTGCCAGGGCAGATCCCTCCAAAGATTTAGAAAGCCGCTAGTATACCTTTCATGCTGGGTGGTGGTTCTTAATTGGTTACAGGGTGGTTTTAGATAAGAAACATTTCAGTTAGTTACAAGGTGGTTACAAGGCAAACCAATCAGATAAAACAAAGGGTAGGGTGGATTGGCCAAATTCCACACCCAATCCGGACTGCCAAAATACAAGCACATTCAATTTAGTTAGCAGAAAAGACTAGTCCTAATTGGTTACATTTCTAGTCACCTAGGTTTACTGTAGGGACAGGGGACCTGCCTGTCTTCTGTAACATTTTATTTCAGGGAGAGCTGCAAAGTTCTCATCATGGTTGTTGTGGATCAGTCTGACAGAAGATTTGCCAATTAGAGGATTTAAAATGTGAAGCCAACCTGACTTCCCTGGGAAGATGACCTCACCAATGTACCCTGGAACCCCATCTCTCCAGAGCCCTGCCCCATTAGGGAAAGATAGAAACAGGCTAGGGGCATAGATTGACCTGTCAACGCCCATGTCCAGCAGAGAAGGAATTACAGAAGCCAGACCTCCCACCTTCTGCACCCCATAAAAATCTTGGGTCCATGCTCCCAAAGGGATAAAGAACAGGAAAGCTTTCAATGGAGGGGATACGGATCTCTGGTGGTGGGAATTATGTGGAATTTTACCCCTCTTATCTTATAGTCATGTCAATCATTATTACATCAGTAAAAAATAAAATATGGATCAAGAGTAGCACGGACCATATTCCACTCAGGGAGTACTATCTCTTCACAGAACCATCTTTCCTAGTTCTGGATTTTTAGATCACCTGACACACACTGTGTGGGATCAGATTCTAGACCCTTGGCCAAAACTTCCATCTGTTTACAAAACATACATTAAAAAAATTTTAAATTAACATCAATACATTTATTTATTTTCTGCATGAGAAGGCAGACTTAGAGGATGTATGAAGTGACCTGACCTGTCCCTTATTTGTAAAAAATAGGGGTGTGCCTTCTCTCTAGAAAGCTGTCAGTGTTCAAAGCAACTGGCAGTGCCTTAACTCACCTGTTGGGGGTACTAGGCCCTGGGAGTAGTTGTCTCTTGGTAATAGTGGCAGCTTGTTTTCTGAACCTGTGCAGCTAAATCCATACTTCAAATAGAAAGGACACACTTAGGGAAATCTCTTTCCTCCTCTAGGTCCATGAATATGACTACTGTCATCATGATTAGCTTAATAATTATCCAGCATTACAGTGTGCCCAACGTGCCTTATTTTTGTTTGTTTTAATAAACTATTGGGGGCTGGATGCTGGTGCACCTGGGTGAGCGCACATATTAGCCTGCACAAGGCTCTGAGACTAAGCCCCCAGTTCCCACCTGCAGGAAGGACACTATGAGAACTGACGCGGGTCTACAGGTGTCTGAATTTCTCTTTCCCTCTTGTTCCTCCCCACCCCTCTCAATTTCTCTCCATCCTATCAAATGAACCAGAAAAGGAAAAAAAAAATGGCTTCACTGAGCTCCAACAATAACCCTCGTGGAAGAAAAAAAAAACTATCAGAAAAACATTAATCAAATTTATAGATTTTTGCATTTAAAATTTCAAATTCAGTTTTAGAATTACAGGAAGACTATATAAAGTTCCCACATACTCTACACCACAGTGTTTTCTGTTTTGGCTTCATCTCAAAGTGACCCATTTGTTATTGTCAGTGAGCCAATACAGATGCCCTATTACTAAAATCCATACCTAATTTAGATTTCCTTAGTTTTGACCCAATATCCTTTCTCTGTTGTAGGGTATCATCCAAAATACATATTGTATGTTTTATTTTTTTAAATTTTATTAAGTGATTTAATATTGCTTTACAAAATTATAAGGTAACAAGGTTTAATTAAAATTTTTTGTGTATTATCTTTATTTACTTATTGGATAATGACAGTCAGAAATCGAGAAGAGAGAGGGGGAAAGAGAGGGGAAGAGAGAGGCCTGCAGTATTGCTTTATCACTTGCAAAGCTCCCCCCCTGCAGGTGGGAACGGGGGCTCGAACCTGAGTCCTTGTGCACTGTAACGTGTGCTCAGCTAGGTATGCCACCACCCAGTCCCCACAAGATTTAATTTTACACCATTCCCACCACCAGAGTTCTGTATCCCCAGTCCCTCCACTGACAACTACGGCAGTTCTCCTAAGGTTGCAGATATGGGTTAACTATTATTTCTACAACTATCTGTCTATATTTATATTTGTCTATATTTACCCTCCCCCCCCCATGGTTTCCTCTTCATTTTCGAATCACACCTACACCTGTTCTCACTTCTGAATGTCTTTCCTTTTTCCCTCTTTTCTCTCCGGGTCCTGATAGAATTGGAGTTCAGAGCCCTCTGGTCATCTTCCCCCTACCATTTCTTCTCCGCTGGGAGTATGAACGAAAATTCTTGATGCGGTGCAGAAGGTGGGAGGTCTGGCTTCTGCAGCTGCTTCTCCACTGGACATGGGAGTTTGCAGGTTGACCCATACCCCCCCAGATGTGTATCTGATTTCTACCAAGATACACATCATACTAGTTGTCATGTCTCCTTAGGGTCATCTTGATCCTGGTAGTTTCCCTGACTTTTCCTCGCTTCTAATAATCCTGACAGTTCTGAGGAGCACCACTCTCACTGGCCAGTATTTTGCAGGCTTCCCTGTTACTAGAATTTGTCTGATGTTTATTCTCACAATTATATCTGTGTATGGTAAAGGATTTGTGTATGGTTGTGTATGTGTATGGATGGTTAAGGATTTGCAGAGTTCATGTGTCATTCACATCATATTGTATCATGGATCTATGTTATCATTGTGACGTAGCATGGCGGGTGTCGATCTGTACTTGTTTAATCCTAGTATGCATGCACAACAGCAGCAGAATGGTGAACTCAAACGACAGTGGAAAATGGCTTTATTACCTAGAGTACAGTGCTCGTGTACCGCTTATTTTGCTTCTGGTTTTACAGACTCCATTCACTTTTAGTTACTTAGGTAGCACTGTTTTTCTCCCCTTTCTGAGAGTGAGGCTGTCTCATGCATTCATAAGACAGTTAGATTGTTTGGTCATACTCTGTAGTCTGTTCTGAGAATTGCCCAACCTTCTGAATGATTTTTTTCCCTTTTTGTTGCCCTTGTTGTTTCTCATCATCATTGTTGTTATTATTGTTGTTGTTATTGTTGTCGTTGTTGGATAGGACAGAGAGAAATCGAGAGAGGAGGTGAAGACAGAGAGGGGAAGAGAAAGATAGACACCTGCAAACCTGTTTCACCGCCTGTGAAGTGAACCCCCTACAAGGTGGAGAACCAGGGGCTCGAACTGGGATCCTGATGCCTATGCCGGTCTGTGCGCTTTCCACCATGTGCACTTAACCTGCTGCACCACCACCCTGCTCCTTCTGAATGATTTAAAAAAGAACTTTACTGTAGTAAGATTTCCTTTCTCCCTTCTTCCCTCCCTCCCTCCCTTCTTTCTTTCCTTCCTTTGTTTTGCCACCAGGGTTATCACTGGAGCTCAGTGTTTGTGTGATTACTCCATCACTCTCAGTGACCGTGTCTCCCCACCCTCTTTTCCTGCTAGAGATAGAAATAGAGAGGGGGAGAGATGGATATAAAAAGATACTGGAGGGGCTGGGTGGTGGCACACCTGGTTAAGCGCACATGTTGCAGTGCTCAAGGACCCAGGTTCAAGCCCTTGGTCTCCACCTACAGGGGGAAAGTTTCATGAGTGGTGGAGTAGAAAGAATGCAAAACAACACACAACACTATAATAAAGTAGGGGCGAGACTTGAACCTGGGTCCCACACATGCAAAGCAGTGCACTATCCAGGTGAGCTATTCTGCTATTCCTTCATTGACTTTTTAAAAAAATTATTTTATTTATTTCTTTACTTATTTACTGAATAGAGACAGCCAGAAATCGAGAGGAGGGGGGGAGGGTGAGAGACACAAGGACACCTGCCACCCTGTTTCACAGCTCGCAAGGCTTTCCCCTGCAGGTGGGGACTGGGGGCTCAAACACGGGTCATTACACACTGCAGCATGTGCACTCAACCAGGCTCACCACCACCCGCCTCCCCCCGAGTTGACTTTTGAAAGCTTATAGCTGAACAGAAGTGGAAGAAACAGTGTGATGTCAAAGCACAGATGGAGGAATGTATACAGTATGCTCGGGGAATGACTAATAATCCCAGGGGGTGTGGGGTGGTGGAGAATGATTGGTAATGAAGCTGAAAAGATTGAAGCCAGAGGAGCATGGGGGCAGGAACGGTGAGGAGGACCTTCTTGGCCAGCCACTTTTTTGCCTATAGCTTGCTTTTAGACCTGCCAGCCTCTAATTTCTGTTAAAAGTAATAATTTTTTAAGTGTAAAAAAATAATAAAGCTAATGAAGCAGGCCTGTGGGAGCTGTCAGAGCATTGTAAACAGGAGAGGGAATGTCTTGATATATTTCAGAAAGCTTCCTGCAGCAGTCGTGTGGAGGCTGTGTAGGGTATGTGTCAGAAGAGCTGGAAGACAGGGAGTCCTGCTAGAAGCTTCTGTAGGAAGGTGTGGCAGTGCCTCAGCTTCTGGATGAGACAGTGATGTGCCCACTTTTGATGGTCTGGGGCATCTACTTCATAGTGCGAAGACAGAGTTATCGAAGGTTCACTAGTGCCCATGGGAGACACCCACAGAGCTCTCCAAAGTAGTTATTTGGTAAACTTTAACTACTAGGTCAACATGAGGGACTTGCTAACCAGAAGGAATGTAAATCAACATCCTGCTTTCATCACTGAGAACGTCTTGATGTGTGTGTGTGTGTGTGTGTGTGTGTGTGTGTGTGTGTGTATGTGTGTGCGTGCGCACGTACTTGCACACGTCATTTGAAGCAAACAGTACCTTAGTCAAATCTGTAGTTTCCTGAAAGATCCTCTCTTGTTGTAACCTGATTGCAATTGTAGACTCTTTACCAGTCCACCGTCACAGTTAGAGTAACATTACTGCATAAGCAATTGACTTGTTATATAAAAACTCTATACTTCAAGTATCTATGACCAATCCTTCTATATGGAAAACAGGACTTCAACATTTTAAGAAAATTCTTTTTTGTTCTCCAAGCAAGACATAACTTAGGTCAGGGGCTCTTATTTTTGAAACCTTAGCATGAGTACTTAAATCTTTAATCAGATTTTTAAGTCATAATACTTTTCATAAAGATGGCTAATGTGTTTATTCAGCATTATTGTTAACAGATACCCAAGATTCAGGTCTGACTCCCACTGCACTGTGGGAACTTTGGTGCTGTGGTGTCTTTTCCCCTGTTTCTCCATTTCTGTCTATATCTCTCTGCCTAAAAAAGTCAACTGGGAGCTGTGAAGTCCCAGTGATGAAAAAGAAGGAAGGAAGGAAGGAAGGAAGGAAGGAAGGAAGGAAGGAAGGAAGGAAAGAAGGAAGGAAGGAGGAAGGGAGGGGAGGGGAGGGGAGGGGAGGGGAGGGGAGGGAGGGAAGATAGATGTATCAATAGTTGCCTTTCTGACTTCCGGTTCTCCAGGATCCATTGCTTGGTTCACGAGTCCATCTTGAAGTTCTTAGGAGTTATAGACTACTGAAGAGTGAATGAAAGCAATCCTTTCTTTATCACTTAAAAATAAAGTATAAACAGTGTAGAAGAATGTAAACGCCAGTAAAGGGGACTAAACTATCAGACCTTGAGAACTATTTGTAACTCTGGGAGTTTTTGATTTGATCAAGATCACAGAACTGATGTGCCACGCAGACTAGGACGAGCATCTAGTCCCCAGCCCCTCTCCCCCACTGCATCTCACTTGCTTCCCAGTCTCCTCCCTAGGGCTTCACCAGGAGCTGCAGAGCAAATGATGTCCCCAGAGGATGGAGCAGATGTTGTGGGTCTTCATTTAATGATGGGACCTTTGGAGGGTTGTCTTTCTAGTAATGACCACAGTAGAAGAGCTCTTCACATTCTGTGTTGAGATCTAAATTTATATAGCAGATGGGCTGACAGTGATGTTATAAAGTACATGTTGGGAAGATAATTCACAATCTCCCAAGGAAAGAGGTGTCAAATCCAATTTTACTGAGGAGCTGATCTGTAATTTGGCTCTTCCAACTCCAGTTTGCCCTAGCAGTGAGCCACATAATTTGCCATGAAAAGCCACTCCTTGATTTGGACACTGTCTGTAGAGACTTCGGTTTAACATAATGTCGGAAGCTGAGGCTGTGTGTTTCTTTTTTTTTTTTTTATTGTTGTAGTTATTATTGTTGTCATCATTGAATAGGACAGAGAGAAATGGAGAGAGGAGGGGAAGACAGAGAGGGGGAGAGAAAGATAGACCTCTGCAGACCTGCTTCACCACTTGTGAAGTAACTCCCCTGCAGGTGGGGAGCTGGGGGCTCGAACCGGGATCCTTACACTGGTTTTTGTGCTTTGCGCCACCTGTGCTTAACCAGCTGCACCACTGCCCTGTGTGTTTCTGTTGGTTTGCATTTTATACATGCTGTTTAATTGTAGGTCTGTCCATTAGTGCTCTTCTTAAATATTATGCTTTTGTCAAAAACCCTCCCTTAACTGAAGATCAGAGTTGATCAGAAAAAGTTGCTGGAAGTTGACATTTGCCAATATCAATAGGCCAAAGACAGTCAGCACTTATCTTGGACAACGGTGCTAGGAAAAAAAAAAATTCAAAAAGTGTGCTCCTGAACCCTTTAAAATCCCTTGTGTGTGTGTGTGTGGGGGGGGGGAGGGTTGGGTGGTAGTGCACTGGCTTAAATGCACATAGTGTGAAGCACAATGATCCTGGTTTGAGCCCCCTGCTTTCCACCTGCAAGGGGGTCGTTTTGCAAGCAGTGAAGCAGGTCTGTAGATGTATACCTTTTTCTCCCTCTCTGTCTTCCCCTCCCCTCTCAATTTCTCTCTGTCCTATCCAACAACAACAATAACCACAACAACAACAACAACACTGGAAAAAAATGGCTTCCAGGAGCAGTGGATTCATAGTGTAGGCAGAGAACCCTAGCAATAACCCTGGAGGAAAATAAAAAAATCCCTCATGTGTACATAATTGTTGCTCACCTATCTTTACTGATCATCAGTTGTGTAGGTAGGCATGTTACTTAGCTTCTTTGGGCCTTTTATTTATGGTACAGATAAGAAATCCAAACCTGTGTGGTCACTGTGAGGATAAATAAGGTAGTTCTCAGGTCACTGCCTAGCATATAGTAGGTCCTCAATAAATGCTTCATTTAATCTGTCGCTTGTGCTTTATTCGTCGGGAATAAGGAAGTCTCTCTTGCTGCATGTGCCATATCACTTCCATCTCTGTGTTTCAGAGTAATGAATAGGTGGATATGGCCTGCTGGAGACAACCTGGCTTTGATGTTAGGCATGTTGAACTGGAGTTTGATGTCTTTGTTGTAGAAGCTCAGTATTTTAACTCACCACATCAAACTCCAGTTTCTTTAGTTGGTAAAAAAAAAAAAAAAGCAGGGGAAGGGGCAGTAATGTTACACACTCTCCAATGTCATAGTGAAGTTTAAATGAGACAAGACTTGTGGATGCCTCCATCAAAATAATTATGAGGTAATTTACTCAACTCCTATTAGGTGTCACTCCTCCGGGTAGAGTGGAAAACTGGGCAACCTCTACCATCGTGGGATTGCCAGGCCTGATGAGTATGTAACTACAGACACATACATTTTTTAAAGTAATTACATATAGTTCCAGGGGTGCAAAGTGCTTAAGTAAAGAGCAAGTGCTGGGGAAGAATTTACAGGAGTACCTAGTTGGGTCTGTTCAGAATTTAACAGAGGATGTGGTATTGAAGATGAAGCTGAAGGACAAAGACAAGGTAACCAGGACTATTTGTGTGTTTAACCCAGAAGCAGGAGAGCGTGTGGCATGTTTTGAAGAGCTGAATCAAATAAAGCTCAGATGAGGTCTTCAGTTGCTACTGCTCTGGCTTTGTGCTCAGATTAAGCCATAATTTGGAATGTTTCTTTGACCACCTCAGAACTTATTCTGCTCTGCTATAAAAATCAATAGAATTTTAGGCTCGGTTACATCTCTTAACACTTAATTATTGTCCTTGTATCCAGGGAGGCTAGTCAGCAGTAGAACATAAGATTTGCACAGAGATCTTGGATTTAGTCCAGAGTACTATGTATGCCACAGTGGTGCTCTGGACTCTCACATGCTCCCTCCCCCATCTTTCTCAAGAAATAAAAATTTGGGACTGGGTGGTGGTGCACCTGGTTGAGTGCATGTATTACAACGCGCAAGGACCTGGGTTTGATCCCCCGGTCCCCACCTGCAGGGGGAAAGCTTCATGAGTGGTGAAGCAGGGCTGCAGGTGTCTCTCTGTCTCTCTCCCTCTATATCACCCCCTTCCCTCTTGATTTCTGACTTCCTCTATTAGGTAAATAAAGATAATTAAAAAATTATAAAAAAATAAAAATTTAAAAAATTTAAAAAATTCTAAAGTTAGTTATATATGTTTCTTTCTTAAATCATTAAATTGATTGAAATTCTCATGAGGGAAAAGTGCTGGTTTTATGGTATCTGAATCTGCCAGGGACTGAGCATGATGCTGAGCCCACAATAATCAACAGATATCTAATTCCTCATGTTTGAAATCTACCTAAAGTCTATAGTGTACCCTGGACGTCATGTTAGACTTGAAAAGAACATGCATTTTTGGATACACGTTGATGGGTTGAACCCTGACTTGCTGTTTTCTTTTTTCAAATTTTTTTTACTATTTTTATTGGATAGAGATAGCCAGAAATTAAGAGGGAAGGGAGACAGAGAGATACTTGCAGCCCTGCTTCACCACTTGTAAAGCTTCCCCCTGCAAATGGGGACTGGGGCCTCAAACCAGGTGCGCCACCACCTGGCCCTGACTTACCATCTTCTACTTAAGTGAAGTTGGACAAGTTACTCTTTTTGAACCTCAGTTTCCTTTCCTAAAAGTGAGGATATGATATAGTTCATTGTATGAGTTATTTTTCTTCCCTTTTTTTTTTTTTCCCTCCTCCAGGGTTATTGCTGGGCTCGGTGCCTGCACCATGAATCCACCGCTCCTGGAGGCCATTTTTTTTCCCCTTTTGTTGCCCTTGTTGTAGCTTCGTTGTGGTTATTATTATTGCCCTTTGACGCATTTTGTTGTTGGATAGGAGAGAGAAATGGAGAGAGGAGGGGAAGACAGAGAAGGGGAGAGAAAGATAGACACCTGCAGACCTGCTTCACCGCCTGTGAAGTGACTCCCGTGCAGGTGGGGAGCCCGGGGCTCGAACCGGGATCCTTACGCCGGTCCCTGCGCTTTGCGCCACATGCGCTTAACCCACTGCGCCACCGCCCGACCCCCTTTTCTTCCCGTTTTAACATTTAAATGTGTTACAATGACTAGTAGGTCATAATTTGGCACAGTTCTTTTCTTTCTTAGTGGCATATAATATTACCATGTGTCTTATGTTTAGTAGCATTCTAAAGATTTGGAGAACTACATTCATTTTTTTAGAACTAAATTGTGAAAATTTGAGACTATGTACACAATCTGAAATTTATTTGGATCAGTATAACAGTTACAAAGTATGGCTTTGTATGTTAATTCTCTTTTCAGCCACCAGGTTCCAGATGCTAGCATGATGCCAACCAGACTTCCCTGGACAGACAACCCCACCAATGTGTCTTGTAGCTCCACTTCCCCAGGGCCCTTCCCCACTAGGGAAAGAGAGAGACAGGCTGGGAGTATGGATCGACCTGTTAATGCCCATGTTCAGTGGGGAAGCAATTTCAGAAGTGAGACCTTCCACCTTCTGCATCCCACAATGACCTTGGGTCCATACTCCCTTGGGGTTAAAGAATAGGAAAGCTATCAGGGGAGGGGATGGGATACGGAGTTATGGTGGTAGGAATTGTGTGAAGTTGTACCCCTCTCACCCTATGGTTTAGTCAATGTTTCCTTTTTATAAATAAAAAATTAAATTAGAAATATAAAAATAAAGAAAAAATTAAAATTAAAAAATAAAAATAAATTAAAAAAATTAAAAAAAAAAATAAATTAATAAATAAAAAACCAGTTACAAAGTTTACTAGAAAGCTAGTCCCCTGGATTAATACAAGCCTTGCCAACTACTAAATTTAAAAGCCATTATGGGCCTTGCCTAGTAAATCATGCCAAATGATGTTTAGCCTTAATTCCTCTCAGTGTATTTTGCCAGTTTTAACATTGATAAGGCTCTCCATGGTATATTCAAGATGTTGGGATTTTTGAGAAACTCTCCCTTTGTTCCAAACAATAGTGATCTCTCCCCTACCCATGTTCTGAGCTAACTGAGAAATAAGATGAAGGAACTGGGAGAGGAAGAGTCACACTGTCAAGAATTCCAGATTGCAGCAAGTAGCTTATGTCAAATGAGGATAAATGGGATCCTTGGCACTCTATCCTCTTACCTATGCAGTCATGAGTGGGTGGAGTTGTAGTGGAGCAAAGAAGAACTGGGTAGCCTATGGGCAGTTCATTCCAGGACAGTGGAGAGGAGGGAGGAACTAGACAGCACAGGAGTCTAAGTTGAGATAAGTCACTTTCTAGGTGCAGAGAGCATCTCCAATATGATTCCATCCAGTTAAGAACTAATAAATTCTGGAGGGTGTAACCCATCACTTGGAGATGATTTGTAATAGATGGCAGCTATGGAAGAAATGCATAGAAGTTTTAAAAACTTCTATGAAGTGATCTTAAAATTTAAAAGTAATTCTTTTTTTTTTCATTTTATGCCATTAACTAGACTTTTACAAGCATTTATGTTAATCTAAGATTCTTTTAAAATATTTTATTCTTTCTTTCTTTTTTCTTTATTTATTGGATAGAGGCAGAGAGAAATCAAGAGGGGTAGTAGGGGAGATAGAAGAGGAGAGAGAAAGAGATAACTATGGCATTGTTTCACTGCTTGTGAAGCTTTTCCCTTAAAACTGGGGGCCAGGGGTTGAACTAGGTCCTTGCACATAGTATGGTGTGTGTTCTAGTGGGTACACCATCACTCAGCCCCTTAATCTAAGATCCTTAAGCACTGGTTCTAGTTAAGTATTCTTGGACCAGCAATCACTTGGTCTGCTATTCAGTTCTCATGCTGAGTAAGTTTTGAAAAAAATATAAACATTTTCTTTTATTATTACCTTCATTTATTTATTGGATAGAGATGGCCAGAAATTGAGAGGGAAGGGGAAGATAGAAAGGAAGACGGGGTTGGGCAGTAGCGCAGTGGATTAAGTGCACATGGCGAGAAGCTCAAGGACTGGCTTAAGGATCCCAGTTCGAGCCCCCAGCTCCCTACCTGCAGGGGTCGTTTCATAAGTAGTGAAGCAGGTCTGCGGGTGTCTGTCTATCTTTCTCTCCCCCCCCCAGGTCTTCCCCTCCTCTCTCCATTTCTCTCTGTCCTATCCAACAACATTGACATCAATAACAGCAACAATAATAACCACAACAACGATAAAACAACAAGGGCAACAAAAGGGAAAATATAGCCTCTAGGAGCAGTGGATAAGCAATGACCATAAGCAATAGGAGCCCCAACAATAACCCTGGAGGAAAAATAATTAAATAATAGATAGATAGATAGACCGATAGATAAAAAAGAAAAAAATAGAAAGGGAGAGAGACAAAGAGACACCTGCAGACCTGCTTCAACACTTGTGAAGTTTTCCCCCCAGTAGGTGGGGGACCAGGGGCTTGAACACAGGTCCTTGTGTAACCTGTGTTCTCAACCATGTTACAGTCCACCACTAGTGGTCCTCCAAAATAGTAATATTTTTGTATACAGTATTCAAGTTGTATCACTACATCAAAAGTCCATAAGAATAGAATGTAAAAAACTTGAAAATTCTGTTCTTTTTTTTTTTTTCTTTTGTGAAGGTAGGATCTTGCACAAGGAATTTCACTGTTCACAGGCTGACTTTTTTCATTATGATAGACAGACAAAGAGAGAATGAGAGACACTATACTATAGGAGCTTTATTAGAATTCTCCTGTGGTGCTAGGGCTCAAACCTGGGCTTTGTGTATGGCAAGGCATTTGCCCAACCCTGTTTCTCAGGCCTGTTTTACTTTCATAATTGTCATTCTTTTTTAGCCAGAGCACTGCTCAGCTCTGACTTGTGGGGTTTAAACCTGGGAATATGTCTCAGGCATAAAAGTCATTTTATGTAACCTTTATGCTGTCTCCCCAGCCCTATTTTCTTAATCTTAATGACTAAAAGAATAGGCATAAATAAAATAAAATTGGAAAGAAGAAGCATGATGTTAATCAGTGTTAATGCTGACTTTACATATCAGAATGAAAAATTACATCTGATTGAAAAATAGGCATCTTTCTAAGCCTTTTAAAAATGCAGACAGTAGTAATCAACTCATCACTGGAAAGGGACAAAAATGGTTTTAAAAAGAAACTATTCCAAATGTCTGTAGAAATTATAAGTATTGGGTCCTGTAAAGTATGATTTTTTTTTTACTTGCCTGTTTATTTATTCCCTGACCCAGGATTTACAGAAAGTATGACAGGAGTATGGTTTGTACTGTATATAATTTAGTTTTGTTTCTGTATCACATAGACTAGTTTAATTTACAAATGAAGTTTTGATACACTCATACTGTGAATAAGTGTTGGGTGTGTGTTGGGGGGGAACTGATAAAAGGCAGACAAACCACAGTAACTCATTTCCTTTCATTGATCTCAGTACAAAGGATTGTTGCTGCATCTTAGCAATTAAAATCCTTGATTTGCAGAATAGTCTGATGATCTGGAAAGATGTTTTTATGGTCTCTCAGGAGTAAATAATATGAATTTTTAAACAATCCCCAGAAGAAATATAAATGTTTTCAACCATTCTAAAGCATCGGTGTATGTAGTATTTCTTAAAGAGCAGAGAATGTCAAATGTTTTGTGGGAATTATAAAGGTGGAACTGTACATTGGCAGCAATGCATTTTCAAGGACTGATTAGCTCTTTTATTTCAACTCAGCACCTGCTATTCTTTTATTCACTGTTCAGTGAGAGATGGGGTATGTATCTGTGTGTGTGTGCGTTTTCTCCCAGGTTGTGACATACAGGATAGACTAATACTTCCCACTTGCAAATTCTTCTTACTTGCTGCTTTTGCCTTCTACCCCTCTCTTGACATTTCGCTAGTGGAGCTATTAATATTATTGCTGGTTTAGTGTTCTGTACTAAATTAGAAGAAATAACTTTCCTTATGTAACTATAGAACGCTCTGTCTAATTTTATGTTTAGAAAAGAAATCCAAAAGATCATAAACAGGCATAAAGGGAAAAAACTTAGAGCAATTACTACTTACATTTTTGTGAATACCTTTAAAATATTTTATACATATAAAATAGAAATTGTACATAAGACATGAAACAATAGTATAAAATTTACACTATACAAAATATATACTTATTCTCTAGTATCACTATTTCTTATCTGTAATCATGAAGATTTTTATGTCTTACTTTAGAGTTCTTTAAAAATTTTAAATTATCTTTATTTTTTGGATAGAGACAACCTGAAATTGAGAGAGTAAGGAAGATAAAGTGGGAGAGAGAGAGAGAGAGAGACACCTGCAGCCATGCTTCACCACTTGCAAAGATTTGTGTATATCTTTGTTCATAGCAGCATAATTTGTAAGTGCCAAAACCTGGAAGCTACCCAGGTGTCCAACAACAGATGAGTGGCTGAGCAAGTTGTGTTATATATGCACAATGGAATACTACTCAGCTATTAAAAATGGTGATTTCACCATTTTTAGCCCATCTTGGATGGAGTTTGAAGAACTTATGTTGAGTGAAATAAGTCAGAAACAGAAGGATGAATATGGGATGATCTCACTCTCAGGAAGAAGTTGAAAAACAAGATCACTAAGCAGAACTTGGAATGAAGTGGTGTATTGCACTAAAGTAAAAGACTGCAGTGGGTGGGTAGGGGAATGGTTCATATTCTGGAACATGATGGCAGAGGACCTAGTGGGGGTTGTATTGTTATGTGGAAAACTGGGAAATGCTATGCATGTACAAACTATTATATTTATTGTAAACTTTAAAACATTAATCCTCTAATATAGAAAAAAACAGTATAGAGAATCCTTAAACAAATACAAATGGAGATGTCATATGCCCCAGCAATTACACTACTAGGCTTATACCCAAAAGATGTGATAACATTGATTCAAAGGGATATATATTCACCCCATATTTATAGCAGCATTATTCACAATAGCAAAAACCTGGAAACAACCAAACTACCCTTCAATAGATGACTGAATCAAAAAGTTATGAGACATATACTCAACAGAATATTATATAACAACAAAATGGGATGATATTGTGTCCTTTGCAATAAAGTGGATGGAATTGCAGAAGATTATGCTCAGTGAATCAAGTAAGGAGGTGAAGTGTAGCTACTGAATGGTTTCACTCATATGTGGAACATAAACAATTGAACATTCAAATGTAAAAAAAAAAAGTCAACCAATTTTCAAGACTGTGGGAGAACTATAGTGATAATCTATCAGTATGTCCCCATCAGACACACAAACTTGGTGATGGCAGTGGTGAAATTAAAAAAAAAAAAAGAAAGAAAGAAAGAAGAAGGAGAAGAAGAAGAGGAGGAGGAAGAAGAAGCTGAGCAGTGGTACACCTGGTTGGGTAAAAACAAACAATGTGACATCTTAAACATCTCTACACAGTCAAGTGTGCATCTTTGTACTTCACCTTATGTGCTCTTAACCCAGTGTGCCACCACTTGGTCCTTCTGTGTGCATCTTTGATCATGTCCTTTTTGTCCTTAGTGGTACCTGCTTAAAAAAATAATGTAACACTTTTTTTTTAAGTCTTTGAATTTGTATCATTAAAGTGCCCTAAAGAGAGGCTGTCACCAGTTTATATTCACTTGGGAATTTTGATGTGCATTTATTTTTCCATGCTCACACCAAGCACTCTCTTTTCTTCTTGCTATATTTAGTTCATCCAGTAAAAATGTCTTTTTAAGTTTTACTTGCATTTATTCTTTTTGAGACTTGATCATGAAAAGATATTGCTTTAGAGCAAAACAGAAAACACAAGGTATATTTAATTCATATCTTGGTTTGCTCTATTTACTTTGAATCCCTTGGGTTTCTGTCCTAAAGGGGATATCTTTGGGATTCACTCAACTACGATGGATCCCAGTTGGGTGAGAAGTAAAAGTGAGCAATTTAAAAGTATCATGGCCCTTATATGAAAAGTGCCAGTAGAAAAGACTACCATTTAAAATATTCCCACAGGTCAATACTTTACATAATATAAGTATAGACCAAAAAACAAAACAAAAAAACCCTGCCTTACTCTTTTGCCAGTGCCTCAGAGCTCAGGAGAGAATTATTGTATGCTTAGACAGCGTGTGGAAGAAATAATCTTTGTGAGCTCTTTTTGTGTAACTAGTATCTTATATTTTTAATATTGCTTCTCCAGGAAAAAAATAAACCTACCATCTGAGTTACTAACTTTGAAAACATACATTTCTGGTCATTTAGGAAACTACTTATCTTTTTATTCTTCCAATTTAAACATTAACCAAAGCAATCTGAGCTCTGGCTTTTTTTTTCTCTTGGGTAACTTGATTCTCCAATTATAAATAATGATTATTTAATGTCTGTTAATTTTATCACAGTTTAGGGTGAATTCTAATTAGCAATCTTTCTAAGATATGTGGTTTGTGGCTTGAAAGGTTTTCTAATGCCAGCCCATCCTGGAACTAATGAGTCAGAACCAAGAAAGAGTGACACAGAGCTTAATTTTATGCTGGGCCTGCAAATGCTCCAGAGTGTGTCCATGCCTCACTGTAGTAGTTCTGCCAGATGATGACTAATGCCCACTACCCAGCCCACCTCTGAAGTGCACCTGCTCAGTATTGTGTTGAGAAGGCAGGGTTTCATTTACAAAGTGCTCATTTCAGGGAGGTAGTAAGTATTGCTTTTTTTTTTTTTTCATGAAACTCTTTAAGTGCAGTAATCAATTTTTCTAATGCTTTAAAGAGATTAAAATGTGGTTTAATGGATTTCCATCTCCTATATCCCTCTCTGGTATGTATGTGTGTGTGTGTGTGTGTGTGTGTAGCTCTAATCTCAATTAACTGTGTAAACTGATTTCAGTGAAGAAAACACCTTTGACTTTCTCTTCAAATTAGGATAACTGCATTGATTAAACACAAGTTGGGTTCTAATACAAAGTGACAGAGATTGGGTGGCTTTTAAATTAGCCAGAAGTTATTTTTCACCCTTTTGAAGGCTGAAGGCCTGAAATCATGGTGCCTCTGTGCTCTTCAACTGGAAAGTCTCCTCTTCCAAGTTACTGATCACTGATTTCTCTGTATTCCTACATGGTGGAAAGAAGATGAGTTAGCACTTTAGAGGCTTCTTACAAGGACACTTATAATTCAATTTATATGAGGACTTCACTTTGAGATTAGATTGGATTTCAACACATGAGTTTTTGGAGCACAGAAATATTCAGCTCATACATCAACATCATCCATATGGTTGCTTTGAGATTAATAATGATTTTTCTTGAACAAAACAGCGGTACTTTACTACTGAGTATAGTATGTAAAATGAATATGCGAATTAAACCATGAGAAGATAGTTCTAATTTTACCTGTAGAATAGTGGAACCTCAATAAAAAACCATTTAAACAATGGAGAGCTCTTTAGTAGAATTTTCTGGTTATGAGTTAGAAGACAGAGGAATTTATTTAGTTATTTATTTATTTACTTGGTTTAAATGATTTATTTTGTATAGATACAGAGAGTCATTGAGAGGGAAGGGAAAGATATAGAGAAAGAGTTAAAGAGACACCACCAGCAATGCTTTACCACTTGTAAAGCTTCCCCTTTGCAGCTGGGGACTGAGTGACTTGAGCCCTGGTGTTTGTGCATTGTAGCGTAAGTGCTTTCCAAGGTGTGCCACCACCTGGCCCCAAGGAAATTATTGTTTAGTGGTTAGAGTTTCATTTTTGCAAGATGAAAGAAGGTCTGGAGATGGGTGTTGGTAACGTGGGGGAATGTGTATATATTTGTCACTGAATCATACACTTAACAATGACTTAAGATGGCAAATTTTATGTCATGTGCATTTTTATCATAATCTTAAAAATGATCTAAATGAAAGCCTCTTTGGGGGGAGAGCAATTTGATCCACACTTTGACTTAGTAAATTTATTGGAGATGAAATGTAATTGTGTGTGTACTGGTTGCTTGATAGCCATTTTTCTGTGTGCAGTTTTCTTTTTTATAGGATTGGAAAAAGACAGACTGTGTTTTGGACTTGGGATATGTTTAAGAAGGAGCTTAACTATTTTTATGTTGGTTTGCATGCTTGTGATTTGCACTCTTCTTAATGTGCAGAGAAAAAAATAATTTGAATTCCAATTAATTGGTTTCTAATTTATATGTGTTTGGGGGCACTATTAAGCAATCAGCTATGAAACATAGTACTTAACAGTAACTGAATTTATGTGTAACTGCACAGAAGAAGTATGTTCAGGTGAAGGTCCTCCCCCACCCTTTCTTTGCCTCTACCTTTGTGCTTTGTGTTCTTGAAACACAGCTAGTTTTTTTTTTTTTTTTGAAGGTCAGTTATGGTGCAGAGGAGAATTAATATTAAAATGCATTTAATAAATAAGCTGTCAGATGATTCCCTAAGATACCAGAGCAGCTGAAAGTCTTCTTTTATTTTTCTTTCAGACAGCTGTATTCCGAGGGAATGATGGTTAATATAGAGTCCTAACAGACCTTCAGTAATCATTTTTACTCTAGTGTTGCTCCACTGATTTCATCACTCTTGAGTGATGGAGCAATTTTCTTATAGAATATAGCCCCTCCCTGGGAAAGGGGGAGCCAGAACAGTCATCCGCCAGTGCAATAGTAGGAAAATAAAAAGAAAATTACAGATTTGGCAGAGGAGCCCTGCACACACTGACCTCATATTCCTGGCAGTTTGATTAGGGCTTTGGTCTTTGGTTTGAATTGTCATGATTATTTAATGTTAAACCTGTAGAGTGTTATAAGGCTGTGATTTTGAACTCGATGGCCTTCATAGGCCCTGCCACAAGGCACACAGACAGGAAGATTAAACATTAATTAAAGTATCCAAAGCAACTACACAGGAGAATTAAGAATGTAAAGAAGCAGGAAACTATCTGGCCTCCCCACCAGGGAAAGTCATTTTAGAAAGAAAAGTCGTGTATTGGACTTTGGAGAGGGATATAACTGGGCTTCACTAAACCCAATGGCAAAAGAAATTTCTCAGGAAGGTATTCTGCCTCTGATTCCTTAAAAAAGTGGAAAAAGTTAGCAGGTATTAGATCATCTAAGGGACCCTAGTGGTACAGAGAGTAAGGGAATATGAGCATGTTCAAATTTGAAGTCATAACTATCCTTGATTCCTTGATGTCTATTGGGAAACAATGTTCCCCCCCCCAATCCTGAGTGAATGCTTCCCCCCACCCCCATCGATTACAGTTTAAGATATTTGATGAAGATCTAGAACCTCTCTCTCTCTCTCTCTCTCTCTGTTCTCTCTCATGAGTAGCTAGATTTGAAAACTCCAGGGGGTAAGGTTTACATTTCTAATGAGAATGAGAGAGAGAGAGAGGAGTAGGACAGAAAGAAATTGACAAAGAAAAAGCGAGAGAATATTTTACATGTATCTATATTTTTATTAGTGACTTAATATTGGTTTATCTATCTTTAATTTCTCCCGTAATTTTCTGTGGTCCTGCTTTCTCTCTCTAAGTCACACCTATAGCTATCACTATGCCTAAATGTCTTTTCTCTTTTCCTCTTCTCTCTCTGTGTCCTGATGGAATTGGGTTTCAGAGTTCCTAACATTTCTCCCCCTCTGGGAATGTGGAACAAAATTCTTTTGGGTTTACAGAAGGTGGGAGTCCTAGCTTCTTTAACTGCTGAAGGAGCATATATAAACACTTTCTTCAAATACATGTGGGATAGGAATATGTAAACTAGTTCAAAGCAGAACTGTGCTGTCTTGGTTGGTGGTGAGAATATTTCTTTGGGTTTCAGGTCTATAGAGGGAGACATATTTAACCCCACCCACCCCCCACTGACTGGCTCTGGGACTGTTTTTTCCTTCATCTCTCTTTGTTACTGCAGCATCTTCTCATGAATTTTTAAACCTGGCTATAATTTTGCCCCTTTAACCACCTCTCCTAGATCCATGGCTCATTGCTGGTTGTGTTTCAAGGGGCTCAGAGGTCATCCATGAACCATGTCTACGCTGTACCTTCACAGTACCAGCACGTGCACTGTGCTTGTGGGGCTGTCTGCTGGGCAGGATTGGACACTCGGGTGGCTCTGAATAGAGTTCCAAACTAATTTGGATACATGCTGTACTTTAGGAAACAGCAATGATGATTGTGAGAGAGTGTGGACTTTAGAGTCTGATAGACTGTCTGTGAGACTCTTCTCAGTAAGTAGCTCTCTGTTCTTCCATCTGCTAAATTCAAAATCCTAGGAGGCATTCTTAACGTTCTTCTCTCTTTCACACCCCACATTTCTTGTCCTTTATTTAAATTTGAGATAGTGCTGGTTTATAAAAACCTGAAGCATCTGCTTTAGGGGTACAGTTTTGCACCTCTTCCCACTGTATGTACCACCGTATGCCCAGCACTTGAAGGTACAGTACCTCTTCAGCACAGTCCAATAGATGTCTTCCAAACCCTCCTCCTTTATTTTACTAAGAGCTAAGGCCTCTCCACTACTCCTGGGATGATTTTTTCATTTATTTTTTCTTCTTTTTTTTTAATGTACAACTCATTTTTTTTACTCCTTTTTAAAATTTTTCCCTTTTGTTGCTCTTCTTGTTTATTATTGTTGTTATTGCTGTCGTTGTTGTTGAATAGGACAGAGAGAAATTGAGAGAGTAGGGGAAGACAGAGAAAGATAGATACCTGCAGACCTGCTTCACCGCCTGTGAAACGAACCCCCTGCAGGTGAGGAGCCGGGTGCTTGAACCAGGATCTTAATGTCAGTCCTTGCGCTTGCCGCCATGTGTGCCAATAAATCCCTCTCTCCATTGTTCAGCTTTATATGTTAACTCTTCTTTCAGCCACCAGGTTCTAGATGCTACCATGTTGACAATCAGACTTCCCTGGGCAGACAACCCCACCAATGTGTCCTGAAGCCCTGCTGCCCCAGAGCCCTGCTCCACTAGGGAAAGAGAGAGACAGGCTGGGAGTATGGATTGGCCTGTCAACGCCCATGTTCAGTGGGGAAGCAATTACAGAAGGCAGACCTCCCACTTTTTGCACCCTATAATGTCCCTGGGTTTATACTTCCAGAGGGATAAAGAATAGGAAAGCTATCAGAGAAGGGGATGGGATATGGAGTTCTGGTGGTGGGAATTGTGTGGAGTTATACTCCTCTTATCCTATGGTTTTTGTCAGTTTTTCCTTTTTATAAATAAAAATTATTAAAGAAATTAAAAAGACCATTAAAACTAAATAAAACTATAGAATAGTGTTCTTCTCTTTCGATTACATACCTTGTGAAGACTCATATCTTCTGGAATTTAATCAGCACAGAATGTTTTATGTGCTTTCGTCATCCAGGTCTTTAGAAGGTAATGTTTATGGTATCCAGTCATTTTTATATTAGCCAAAAAATATGTCAGAAATGCTCAATTTTGTGGTGAACACCTATGCAGGTAATTTATTAGCCATATTTGGGATCATCCATACACTGATATATTAGTAATTACTTAATTATTCATATTGTAAATGTAGCTCAAATACTATAAATGTCTGTTCTTTCAAAACTGAATTCTAAGACTGGAATTTAGAATTTTGTGCAAGTCTGTATAAATCATCTCAAACAGAAAAAAATGAATGCAAATCAGAGACCAGCTGGAGGCAGATTTGCATGATTATTTTAGTGCTGTGACAGGACATGGGCCCTCAGAAATTCGAATCAGAATGTTGCTTCTCATACCTACAAGAGTTGCTGAATATCTCTTATAATGTGGCCAAGAATTATCCTGTATTGTCAGCAAGCCTGGATGATAGAAGTTTGAGAGCCAGATTGAATGGGATAAGCATATTCACTATGGTGAACTATGATTATCATTTACATTACAAGTGCTTCTTAGAATTGCTCTACTGATTTTCAGGAGATAGATCATGCCATCTGATTATTGGCAATTATTTGTCCAGTCATGTTCAAATGCAGAATACTTTGAGTGTTCTAGGCAGCCAGTCCTTTTTATTTTACAGACCTTGTGTATGAGAATAAAAATAAGATTTCTTCATTTATTGGAAGAGATGATATTTTCAGGTAAAACATTTATTTATTATGGGGGGGAGAGAGAAAGGGAGAGAGACAGAGACAATGAGAGAACAAGAACATATAAGAGAGACTGGAGAGAACAAGAGCATATGAGAGAGACTAGAGAGAACAAGAACATATGAGAGAGACTAGAGAGAACACTGCTCAGTTCTGGCATAAGCAGTGCCAGGGATTGAACCTGAGGTCTCATGTGTTGGCTGTCCTTAAGATGTAGAAAAAGTAATAATAACACCTTTTCTACAGAAAAATTTAGGCGTTATCTTTTATTTTTATTAATTTTATTTTTATCTTACACTTATTTAATACTTAAAATTTTTTTTGATTTAAGAATGGTTTTCAAGATTATAAAATTCCAGAGGTATAATTCTATACCATATCAAAGTTCTGAGTGCCCCATGCACTCCCTATCTCTCTCAGTTATAACCACTATAGTTCTCAGAAAGTCTTAGATAGTTTTGCTACTCCTCCCAACCCCCAAATTTCATGTATTGCATTTGTCTGTATTCCACATATGAGTGAAACCATCCAGTAGTTATACATAATCTTTTCTGTAGCAAGAAATTAATATCTGGCTGGTTGAGGATTGTTGCTTGATCATTTCTCATACATGTACTGAATATATGCACTATTCATAATGTTATTCCTCTTGCTGACTACACAGGAGTCCCTTTTAAAAATGTGCATTTTAAAGATGTATTGATTTATTGTGAGAGAAAGACTGAGTGATGAATGAGAGGGAACTAGAGCTCTGCTCACCTCTGGCATAAGGTGGTGCTGGGGATTAAAGCTGCGTTCTCTGAGGTTTTGGGTATGCAAGTTGGTGCTTAAATAGGCTGAGCTATCCTCTGAACCAGAGATTCTTTTCTTCTTAGAAGTGTGATTACCTGTCTTCAGTTTATTCCATCACACTTGAAGTGTGTGTATGTGTGCTGGAAGATAAAGGTATAGACAGATAGACAGACAATCAGACAGATAAATCCATCCATACATAGAATGTTTTCTGACTTTTTGATTGTTATTTTCATTTTAGCTATGCAAATAAATTCATAATTAATAATAAGCTGTAACTGTAATATATGATTAGCAGTGATTCTAATTTAAAAGGAAAAATAATACATTAGGTTGTTACTTCACCACATAAAGTAATTTTTTAAGACAAAATTCTTGATATATTGGTTAATGCTTCAGCCTGGTATAGTATTTGAAAAACATAAAGTTACAGCATAGATTTTCTTTTTAATGGGAAAGCTGTAATACCCTCATAATTTTTTTCCACTTCTCATTAGTTTTTACAACCTATGAATTACCTAAAACAACTTCAGTCATTTGAATTTTGACTTGCCACTTGTTTTCCTATGAGCAAATTGTCATTTCAGAAATGGAGTCTATATTTATGGTGTTGGTGTCTAAGGCTAGACATGAGAACTGATACAGAGTTTGCAGATGCTTCTGTGTGTAATGCAGTTCTAATGCCATCCACTCGGGACAGTTTTCAGTATATGATTATGGAGAAGAATAGAAAGGAATGACAATGAAGTAATAGTTACTGTAAATCTTATGGCAGAATAGTGGGAATTTGGAAAACTTTTTTGTACTATTGGTTAGCTCTATTACTTAGGCTTCTCTGAAGAACATTTTGTACAATTTATTTTAAGCTAATTTCTCTAGTTTGTTCATTGATATGCTATTACATTACTATTTGCATTACATAGTCAGCACTATAGGACTTCAAGCTTTATTGTACTCTTTTTGCTGGTTTTTGTGCAAAATTTCAGAAGTGATTTTTTGAAGGATATGTAGAGACAAGTAATAACTAAATGTGCATATATATAATTCATAAGTTACTGAGTATGTGATAGATATTTATTGGGGAAATGGAGGGAAGCACCTACTACATATGCATATATATGTTATTGGATATACTCTAGTTGTTGTAGAACTATGGTTTAATTGTAATACACATCCATATACACAGAAATATGGCTTCAAGTGTACATCTGCCTAAAATTACACCATTTCTCTTCTTGCCACTTCTGTCCACTCTGAACTAATGCAAGCAACCCACTTTAATGATTATTTGTATACTCTTCCACCATTTTCTTCCATTAACTCATTTTCAGTTATTCACTATGTTATTTGATCATCTTTGATGTAAACCCAACATTTCTTTTTTAAAATTTAATTTATTTATAAAATATAAAATATCGACAAAACCATAGGATAAGAGGGGTAAAATTCCACACATTTCCCACCATCAGAGTTCCATATCCCATCCTCTCCACTGGAAGGGGATTTTCTGCCTTCAGTTTCCTATTCTTTATCTCCTTGGGAGTATGGACCCAGGATCATTATAGGGTGTGTGGAAGGTAGAAGGTCTGACTTCTGTAATTGCTTCTCTACTGAAAATAGGCATTGGCAGGTCGATCCATACTCCCAGTCTGTTTTTATCTTTCCCTAGTGGGGCAGGGCTCTGGAGAGATGGGGTTCCAGGGTACATTGGTGATGTCATCTGCCTAGGGGAGTCAGTTGGCATCATGGTAGCATCTGCAACTTGGTGTCTGAAAAAGTATTTAAGATATAGAGAACAAATTGTTTAATAATTTGGAACCTAAAGGCAAGACTATAGCAGGTGAGATTTGGGGTTTCCATTTTGGAAAAAGTAAGTCTATTTTAGTTATATTCCAAGGGGCTCATGACTTTACTAATTTTTGCCAGAGTGTGACAGCTAACAAGCAGGTAGGCCAAAGGTATTCTCTGGTGAGATGGTGTCAGAGTTGTAAATAGTACTAGAAAGCTGGATCAGGGAAGAGTATAGCTTCCAAATCTAGGAAAAGTATATAAATACTATTAATTGTAAACCCCATTGATTTGATCTGGGGCCTATATTCAGTGCAGGAGCCTGTGTAACTTCTGCATCCCTATAGGTCTGAGCTCATATTCTGTGTTCATAGCTAGGAAAGTTCTAGGCTGCGCTCATTGTCAGACCCATCTTCCTTGAGTGGTAGAGGATTTTGTCCCAGCCTCCCTTCTTAGAATGGGATAGTCCCTACCATTGTTGATCTACATTGAGGGCAAGGTCCTATAGGGGCCACATTAGGGTCCATTATGTTCCTGATGCAGATGACCAGTGACAGTGGAGATAGGGATCTATTAGCAATCTAGGCCCATCCTATATATATATATATATGAATCCCAGGACTCGCTGAGTAGGGCCCCACGTGATGGAGTGGTCTCATAGTAACCAAAGAGCCATCATTAAAGTCTGCCAGTCTCTTGCCCTTATCTAGCTTTTGTAGTCCTTACTTTGTCTGACAAGGTTAGCCATAGAGTGACTGAGGAAAGTGAACTAGGAAATAGGTGAAGAGAGTATCTAGGTCTAAGTTGAAACTATTTAAGTACTTTATGTTGTCTTTTTTTTAGGTCTTTCTACTGCTTGCTGCACTTTTTGGGTCACTGAAAACTATTGTGCACTTTTGCTTTAAGGTATATATTTTCCCCTAAGTAATGGATACATGTGTACATGTGCTCTTTCTCTTGGGCCCTGGTTCTAGGCATTGGAGCTTTATTAGGAAGTGCACTACCCCAAATGGAATTAAGGAGCCCTATGAGCTAACAATGGTCTCACCAGAGTACTGGCGCTAAAGGGTTGACATTGCAGATCTGTCATCTGTGGACACAGTCCGAAGTGAAACATGCAGAAGTGATACGATTGAGATCAACAGATGAAATATCAGTTGGTTTGTGTTGAGAGAAGCTTGCTGAAAAATAAGTGACATCCAGAGGTTCCAGAACTGGGAGAAACATGAGTTTTATAAAGAATGGAGAGGGTTCCTGCTGTCTTAGGGCTTAAGAAGGCAATAGGTAGTTATTATTATGACCAAGTTATTTGGAAATATGTTTGACTTAGAAAATCCCAGTGTTAAGGATTTTTTGTATCATACAAGACTTTACCATGATTGATATTGCTTAATGCTATTTACATATAGCTCTAATATAGTGACACAGCTAGTTGCTTCTGGTCTCGTTGGTCTAATATTATAGTTGATTTAACATTTAAAAAAAAGATGTTATTAGAAGTGTATTAACAGTTTAATCCCACAATTAAAATTCAAGTATGTTACCAATTTAAAGCCTTATGTGCTTAGATTAAAGGAATATATTCTCAGAACTGAGGTCTATGCATCAAAAAGTTTCAATCCATTTTCCATTCTCATATTGATCAAATAGTGGATTATAAGACTATAAATTAATAGGTGAATTAACACCATTCCTGCCACCAAAGTTCTGTGTTCCTACCCCCAACCCCCTCTAGAGAAGTTGAAAATCTACCTTCCCTCTCCCCTCCAGAGTTTTTTTTTACTTTGGTGCAATCCTCCAAACTCAGTCCAATTCTTCTTTGCAGTTCTCTTTCTGTTCTTCTTTCTCAAATTCTGTTTGTGAGTGTAGTCATCTAATACTCATCTTTGTCTTTCTGACTTATACACTTACCATAACTACTTCTAGCTCCATCCAAGATGGATCAGAAAAGGTGAGTTCATTATTCTTAATAGCTGAGTAGTATTCCGTGGTGTATATATACCACAACTTTCTCAGCCATTCATCTGTTGTTGGACACCTGGGTTGCTTCAAAGTGTTGGCTACTATGAATTGTGCTGCCATGAACATAGGTGTACACATATCTTTTTGGATGGGTATGATTGAGTCCTTACGGCATATCCCTAGGAGAGGAATTACTGGGTCATATGGAAAATCCATTTCTAGGCTTGTGAGGGTTCTCCAGACTGCTCTCCACAGGAGTTGGACGAATTTACTTTCCCACCAGCAGTGTATGAGAACCCAACATTTCTACTGGAGTGTTAGAGAAAATTGTGTCTGTTTATTTATTACATTAGCATATGCAAGTCACCAGAACCAAGTCAGGAAATGTTGTGACCTGCTCTGGGAGGTTGAGCTTTTAAGAATTTGCCAAGGACCACAACTAGAAGTGTAGAGTAATAAGTTGGCTTTTTGAAAGGGTCACTGAGAATCAATTAATGGTGACTAGCGATGAGAACTGATGTTGTTCGGAATTGGGCTGGAAATCACAGCTCACTCTTAAGCAGTTACTGTGACTGAACTTAGGGTGTGTGGGTTCTGTTGGCTGGGTGACAGTCTTCTTTTAGATATGGTTATCACTGGAGAACATATCTTACATATCCAACTGTCTTATTTCAAGTTACAGAAATTTTACAGATAAGGATTTGCTTTAGTTTTCTACTCACACTCTCCAGCTAAGCTTTGTCCCTGACGAGGACTAATCACAATAATGATCATGAGAGCAGCAGGTACTTGCTGACCACTGAGTGCTCTCCTCTGTACTAATCACTCTATAGGCAGCCTGTCTTATAGTCTTCACCACAATCCTGTGAATTGCACATGACTGTTAACTTTGCTTTACAGACAAGGACACACAATCAGAGACAGTGTACCATGCCCACTGCCAGTAGGCAGTTAGTAGGAGAACTGAGGCTCCCTTTGAGGATAGCAATGTATCCTTTTTTTTTCTTTTCTTTTCCTCTTTCTCTCTCTCTGAATGCTTTATGGAACACAGGCTGTCTTTGCAGTATTGCTCTCCATCAGGGACATAAACGTGGAGAGACCATGCCTGGTCTCTGTTCTGGGATGAGGATACTCTTATACTCTGTTTTTGTTTAGACATTTTGGATTGAACTCCATTCCTTACCCACAAATGACTCTTTCACCCAGCTGGGTTGATTCTCAAGTGTCTGAATGGCAAAGAGGTCTCAGTCACCCTGACTTGACCAGAGGCCATTCCCCACAAGGCTCTGCAAAATCTCCCCTCCATAGAGTCTCATACAAAATCTGCTTCTTGTGTCTGGGTGATGGTACACTCAGTTAAGTGCACATAGTACAAAGCCCAAGGATCTGTGCAAGGATCTGGGTTCGAGTCCCTGTCTGCCCATATGCAGAGAGGACATTTCACGAGAGGTGAAGCAGGTTTGTAGGTGTCTGTCTTACTCTCTCCTTATGTATCTTCTCCTCCCCTCTCAGTTTCTCTGTGTCCTACCCAATAAAACGGAAAAAATGGCTTCCAGGAGCAGTGGATTCTTATAATGCCAGCACAGAGCCCCAGAGATAATCCTAGAGGGGAAAAAATCTGCTTCTTCAAATGGAAATGTCCACAGTAGGAAGAAACAGGCAGGTGTAAAAAGAAAGAAAGAAAGAAAGAAAGAAAGAAAGAAAACAAACCACTGACTACTGTACAGAGAAGGATCATTAACTTGTATGATTAACATTAATGGTTATGTGCTAGGTGGTATGTGGGGACTTTTCCTCTCATAATTAATCTCACAATAACCCTGAGAAGAAAATGCTATTCTCTCTCTCTCTCTCTCTCTCTCTCTCTCTCTCTCTCTGTGTGTGTGTGTGTCTTTTTTGCCTCCAGAGTTATCACTGGTGTTTGGTGCCTAAACAATGAATCTGCTGCTCCTGGAGGCCATTTTTCCCATTTTGTTGCCCTTGTAGTTGTTATAGTTATTGTTGTCATATGGCTGTTGTTGTTGTTGGATAGGACAGAGAGAAATCAAGAAAGGAGGGGAAGACAGAGAGAGAAGAGAAAGACAGTCACACGCAGACCTGCTTCACTGCTTGCGAAGTGACCCCCTGCAGGCAGGGAGCTGGGGGCTCGAACCGGAATCCTTAAACTGTCCATTGCGCTTTTGCTTTCTGTTTGTTTTTAAGATGAGGACTAGTGAGGTTAGTCCGGTGCCCAAGAGCAAGGAAGTGTTAGAACTAGGATGAGGCATGGAGCTTGGTTTCTTTACAAGCCTGCTGGGATGTCAGTGTATTCTCAAGGCCATGAACAAGGGCCATGCAGAGCTGGAGAGCGAGATGCCTGGTGGTGGCTATTTATATCAATGCCCTGGAAATTGTACCTGTAACTCATTACCGTGCTTGTCTGCTCTCGGCAACCTCATGGGGGCCTTTCTCGTGTTCCTCTGTAGATTTATGAGCTTGCACGTGGTGCCTCCACTCTACTGCATTCTTTAGAGTTCCCTGAGGATCCTCAGAGAGATCACAATTATTTAGGTTCTAAATTACTCTTGTCCAGTTTTAAGTAGATGAGCAGCATTTTCGCCCTCTAAACAATGATTCCGGAGGCTTATTGCTGCAATAATATCACATTTAGTTACCAAGGAAACTGCATATCCACTCCTCCCCTTCACTCCTCCTATTTCCTCAAGCCTGACTTTTTTTTTTTAATTCACAGTGTACCATTTTAACCTCCTGCTATTGTTAAAGTTTTTTCTTTCTTCTTTTCTTTTTCATTTTTTTTTTCTGGTACCAATTCTTAAGAAATTAGTTTTCCTTCTGATCTTCTAAATGTTGTGGATGTCTTTCTGAAGAAGAATCACACATTTTAAATGGCACTGAAACAAATTACTGCCTTCATTATGACACACAATAGATGAATGCATCACATCTCAGAATCACACCTTTTCATCCAAAATACCCTGATTATTTTACATCCTGTAGTTCTATAGTTGCTTACTTGAGATTCTCTTGAGAGGCCTGAGAATAAGGTAAAGGTTAGGCTATGACATATATGTATATTTTACTTTCAGTATGTGTATGCATTTAGTTAACTGAATGGATAAAATTTAATTAATGTGAGCGGGGAAAAATCATTGAATGTCTCAAACTTTTTAATGCACAGACCATAGGCTGAGTCTCCTCAAAGCTTAGACCAGGAGAGCAGAAGCAACCAGTGGCATTACTTTATAAAATACAGATATGTGTATCATCAAAGGACAAGTTATAGTGAGGTCAACAACAAATCCTAACAATGGGATTTTCAAATTCAACCCAATTGCCAAATAATTTGATTACAGTAATAACTATTTATTGCCTTCTTAAACCCTAAGATAGCAGGAACCTCCTGCTTCCTCTATAAAGCCCAAATTTCCCCCAGTCCTGGAACCTCTAGGGTGGGACTCACTTTCCTGCATGTATCTCTAAATTTATACCAACTGATAATTGCATCTGCTGACCCCAACCTACTCAATGCAATGAGTACCACTTTGGCATGCTTCACTTCAGACTGTCCAGAGACGTCAGGCGTGGAATGTCAACCCTTCAGCATCATTACTTGGGTGAGAACTTTCTGTTGTCATTGAACTCCTTAATTCCATTTTGGATGGTCCACTTCCTAACAAAGCCTCAAAACCTAGATATAGACCAGGTACCATGAGATAGGGCAGATGTACACATGTATCCATAAATTAGGGCAAAATATATACCTTAAAGCAAGAGTGCACAATAGTTTGTAGTGAGCTAATAAATGAATCAAGCAAGTAGAAAGATCTAAAAAGACACCATAAAGCTCCTAATTAGTTTCTACTTAGATCTAGATACCCTCCTCACCTACTTCCTATTACACTTCTGTCAGTCACTCCAAAGCTAACCTTATCAAAACCAAGACCACAAAAGCTGAATAAGGGCAAGAGACTGGCATACTTTAACGATGTGATGACTCTTTAGTCACTATCAGGCCACCTCATCAGCTGGGGCCCTAGTCAGAAATCCTGAGATTCCCAAATAGTCATGAAGGGCCTAGACCTTGAATAAATCCCTCTCTCCATTATTACCATCATCTCTATTAGGAACAACAAAATAAGACTCCTTTGTGCTCCCCCATTGGACCTTGCCCTCAACTTGCATCAACGACAGTAGAGAATTTTCCATCCTCTGAAGGGAGGCTGGACAACATACTCTATGCTACACCTGAGGAAGATGGGTCCCGATATTGGGGCGGCTTGGAATGTTCCTACTCATGATCACAGAATGTGAGCTCTGATCTACAGGGATGCAGAGGTCACATAGGCTCCTAAGCTGAATATGGGCCCCAGATCACATCAAATTGATGGGGTTTACAGTCAACAATATTTATACACCTTTCTCATATTTGGGAGGTACTCTCTTACCTGATCCAGCTTTCTGGTCCTTTTTCCAGCCATGACATCATCTCCCCAGATAATAACCTGGGTCCACCTGCATATCAGATGTCAGGCTCAGGCAAAGACTAATAAAGTCATCAGCCCTTTGGAATATACCTAAAATAGACCTGCTAGCTGTTTCGAAAACATAGACCCCCAAATCTTTATCTGCAATATTCCAGCCTTTAGGTTCATGATTAATCAACAATTTGTATGGCTTTATATGTCAACTGTCTTTTCAGTCACCAGGTTCCAGATGCTACCATGATGCCAATTGGACTTCCCTGGACAGATGACCCCACCCATGTTTCCTGGAGTTCTGCTTCCTCAGAGCTCTGTCCCACTAGGGAAAGAGAGAGACAGGCTGGGAGTATGGATTGATCTGTCAGCGCCCATGTTCAGTGGGGAAGCAATTACAGAAGCCAGACCTTCCACCTTCTGCATCCCATAATGACCTTGGACCCATACTCTCTCGAGGTTAAAGAATAGGAAAGCTATTTGAGGTGGGCATGGGATATGGAGCTCTGGCAGTGGGAATTGTACCCCTCTTTTCCTATGGTCTTGTCAGTGTTTGCATTTTATAAATAAATACATTAAAATAAAAAAATAGCCAATCTCCAGATAAATTAGTTGCTGAATCTAACCACCATTTTCTATAGATTACTCTACTGGTGGTTAAAAATACCATTGGGCTTTATATATACAGCTGAATTCAGGCAGTTATGTTTACTACAGGAGCCAGCTAAACATGTGCTTACTCTAGGGAACTCTAGCTTACTAGGGAATTCTGGTAGAAGACAGAGAGTAGTAACAATGTCACATGTCAAGATGCAGACTCATGGTTTGGGCAATTGAGCTTTGTTCATTGAAAATTTCCTTTAACACTCTTCACTTTCCCCTCCCTACACACACACACACACGCATATACAGACCCACACCACACCACACCACACCACACCACACCACACCACACCACACCACACCACACCACACCACACCACACCACACCACATACACTCTTCCCTTTAGAAAACAGAGATGAATAATCCTACAGATGGGCCCAGTGGTGGCAAACCTAATTAAGCACATATATCACCATGCACAAGGACCTAGGTTTGAGCCCCTGCTCCTTACCTGCAAGGGGAATGCTTTATGAGCAGTGAAGCAGGTCTGTAGGTGTTTATCTTTCTCTCACCCTCTCTATCTCCTCTTTCTGGTCAATTTCTCTCTATCCTGTCAAATAAAAATAGAGAGGAAAAAAAAACAATCCTACAGACACCCACTTTACAGACACTCACTTCTGGCAATGCCTATAAGATTACAGTAGTTAAGTTTCATTTTCTGGTTCTTCTCAATAGGTTGTCTCCAGCCTTGATGCCTCTTGCATCCTTTGAGCTTTTGGCATAGAGAACTATACATTAAAGTCATTCTTTCTTGCTTGCTCTTTCTTAATTTTTTTTTTTTTTTAAGATTTAGATATTGGAGAAAGAAGCTCAGGATTAGCTCTTATGTCAAAGAAATTAGTAGTAATTGGTCTATGAATAGACAGAAGTAGACTCTGATATAATCTTTATTTTGTTATGTTGGCCATCAGTGGTTATTTTGATTTGTTTGGGAGGAGGAAGGAATGCGCTAATACAGGGATAGAACTATGAATTCTGCTAAGGGATTGTTGTCTGTGAAAACGATCTTCCATTTCCTTAGCTTTCTAAGAACTTGGAACTTCCCAGGGTTCTTACCAGGTATTAGCTTCTGGCTGGCAGCAAGACTGGAACCAGGCTCTTCAGAAGTGTTGAATGGGGGGGTCAAGAGGAGACAAAACATACTCATTCTTCCCAAAGAATGGAAAAGGGGACTTCCTTAAGGAATCCTGGTCCCACCAGGCTGCATGCTCCTATAGGGGAATTTGTTCCTCTTCTGGGAAAATACATCTAGTGTATCCATCTTCATGCAGGTAAACCCTTAAATTCATTTGTTTGTAGTAAAGTGACTTGTACCTGTGTTTATCACCACCACTGCAGTGCTAAGTCTACAGCTTTCAGAACTCAGAGACAAAATATAGACACATAGGACCTTTCTATCTTGTTTGTCTTCATTTTGTATACTGACTTCGTGGGCTTCTTGATATCCCTTCATAGCTGGGCTGAAAACAATTGGCTGACTGGCCATTTGTTGGTGAAGTATGGATGGACTCAGTTCACTAATCATTATGATGAATATGTTTAGAACCTTTAAGTCTACACCTCATAGGAAGCAGCAAATAAAACCTGGAAGGAGTACGTCTAAATCTGAAAATATCAACAAATAATCTGGAACATAAAATTTCTTAATTTTAAAATGTAAATGCTAACTTTGAGTTATAATTACATTTGTCTCCCCCCCCCCCCCCAGCCCTTCCTTACAGAGTTTGGGGAGAGAAAGGTTCTTAGAAACACAAGTAGTGCAAGTGGAGAGAGAAAGGGCTGCCTTGCAGAGATGGGTGGAAGCTGAGCCCAACAAAAGCTTGTGAAGACTCTTGTAGTCCATGTTAAGGAGTTTGAACATCACCTTAGAGATTTGAAAGAACTGTTGAAGGTTATCAAGTGGGGACTGACCCTGAGTCCTGCTGGAGGTAGGAATTTCCAGTTATTGAATCTGAGAGCTCATTGGTAAAAAGAAAAATTCATCTGATGAATGGTTTTTTTTTTTTTTTGTTTTTTTTTTTTTAGTATTTTCTGTTTTGTGGGGGTAGTGGTTGACAATTTTCTCACTAAATAAGCTAATTTTGTTTCATATTTTCCATCATTGCTATTCTTGGGGCTCCATGCCTGCAAGGTTCCTCCATGTCTTGTCAAGTTGATGCTTTACATGTGGAGGTTGTTGGGTAGTTGCCATCTCCCCCTGGCTTCTGCTTAACCATATGCCTATATAGGGATTTTACTGATCCAAAGCTTTGATCCTCCAAGATCTTCGTGCAGTTAATAAAACCATGCAGGTTTGGGGCTCCCCCCAAAGGGGTTTGCCTCTTGCTTCCGCAATTCCCACAGGAATTCCAATCATAGCTATTGATATACAGGATTGTTTTTTCTCTATTCCCTTACACCCACAAGATTGTAAACGTTTTGCTTTCTCTGTTCCTTCTATTAATAATGCCAGCCCTGCCAATAGATTTGAATGGGTGGTACTGCCCCAGGGCATGGCTAATAGTCCTACTATTTGTCAAGAGGTTGTTAAATCTGCCCTTTTCCCATATATTCATAAGGGCCTTAAGGTTTTTCATTATATGGATGACGTGTTAATATGGGGAGAATTAGACACAGATCTCTCCGCCCTACGTGATTTTCTAATCCCTGCCTTAAAGAGAAGTGGACTTAATGTAGCTCCTGAGAAGATACAGCTAATCCCTCCAATATCTTTCTTAGGCTCAGAGATTTCCCTAACGCAGATTCGTCCTTTAAAACCTTGTGTTACTTTTCCTTCTAATCTCACTCTTGCTTCTTTACAAAGTTTTCTTGGAAATTTGAATTGGCTTAGGCAGTATCTTTATCTGCCTACGAGCTACCTGCAACCACTGTTCGATCTGTTAAAAGGAAACAAACAGCCCTCCTCAAAGCGTATGTTAACCCCCGAAGCATCCTTGGCTCTGGAAAAAGTTAACCAGGCTCTCCAGGACATTGCACCTCGTTCGATTCTCCCCCTCCTCTCCAGTAAATCTTCTAATCTTTAACTCCACCCCCACGGTAGTGGGGGCATTGTGGCAGAAACATGGCGTTCTCGAATGGCTTCATACGCCAGTAGGCGGAGCTCCAAGACTCCTTACCGAGATTGATGCCTTAGCATTTATGGTTCGCCAAGGAAGAAACAGATCGGTTCAGGTCTTAGGAAGGGAACCAGATTCAATCATTCTTCCCTTTTCTCTCACTGATACAGAATGGCTCATACGCCACCATTCTCGTTTTGCCATAAGTTTAATGGGTTTTCCAGGACAATTAGATAATCATTTTCCCTCTAATAATTTGATAGCTTCTTTAACTCTGTTGCCTCTACTAGTACCTAAACTTTTCTCTCGAGATCCCATCCCCTCTGCTCCTACAGTGTTCACTGATGGTGGAAAAAAGGGAGCTGCTGCCCTTATATATTATCCAGACCAGCAATACCCCAAACCTCTCTTTACTGAACTTCCTGATAATTCCCCTCAGTACAAAGAACTTTATGCTGTTTTCCTTGCATTAAAAGCTGTACCAGAATCCTTCAACCTTTTTTCTGACAGTGTGTATACTGTTAACTTACTTCCATGGCTTGCTCGATCTTATGTAAGCACTGATGACAACCCACTTTCTCCTCTTTTAATTCAGATTGCCTCTATGCTCTGTTCTCGAACCCATCCACTGTATGTTCAGCACCTACGTTCCCACAGCCCTCTTCCTGGTCCCCTGTCCGAAGGGAATGCTGCAGCTGACCGCCTTGCCTCCACAGGAATTCTCCTAGCCTCTGTCTCTAATCCTGCTGACTTTCATTCCCTAACCCATGTTAATCTTAAAGGTCTTCGAGCTCGATTTCCTGATATTCCTCTGCCACAGTTAAAACGTATTCTTGCTACATGTTCCTCCTGTGCAGGTCTAATCAAAACACCTGCTATTCAGACTCTGGGGGTTAATCCTCAAGGTTTAAAAGCCAACGCTCTTTGGCAAATTGATGTTACCCACATACCTAACTTTGGCAAACAAAAATATGTGTTCGTCTCAATTGATACTTTCTCTAAGTTTATATGGGCTACAGCTCAGACTGGAGAAAACTCAAAAAAGCTTATAAGCCATATGCTCTCCTGTTTTGCTGTAATGGGCTTACCTCTTCAACTTAAAACGGATAATGGACCTGCTTTTACCAGCAAACAATTTAAAGATTTTTGTTCCCTCTGGAACATTACTCATACTACAGGCATTCCGTATAATCCACAGGGACAAGGCATTGTTGAGAGGGCCCATCAAACTCTTAAGGCTCAATTAAATAAAGAAAAAGGGGAAATGTACCCCCCTAATATCCAGCTGGCAAAAGCCTTAACTACATTAAATCTCTTTAATATTTACAAAAACTCCGACCAACCTCCTATAATTCTTCATTGGCAAACACCACCCACCCTCCCAGCTATTAAAGTCAAATGGAAAGACCCACTTGATAAAATTTGGAAAGGACCTGACCCCCTGTTGACTATGGGGAGGGGTTTCGCATGTATTTTTCCACAAAATTACTCCAAGCCTGTTTGGGTTCCTGCCCGCCATGTCCGGCAATACCCACATGATGGCGCTGATATCCCTGAAGAACAAGAAACACTGCAAGAAGACTGGCTGCAAGAGGACTGGCTGCAGGATGCACCCCAGGATCCATAATACAGCATGGCAGAATCAAAAAAAAAAATCTGATTCACAGACCTCTCCCCCCCCCCCAAATGAATGTCTTATGCTATGACTGGCCAGTTGTGTTTTGTGAGTGAGTGAGTGAAAAAAAAAAATTGAGTGAGTTGAGTGACCAAAATTTTTGTATGACCCATTGTGCTCAGAGTACTCTGAAAGTTAACTGACTTTATATCAAACGGCTGGACGCAGCCATGGTTTCTGGAGACGTCCAGAAACAGTCCAAAAATTGTTCATTCCCCCTTTTGATTTCTTTTTTAAGTCTTGATATCAATATGAAATGTTTAGTCTTAAACTGTGTGAGTAAAGATGGTTCAACTATGACAGTAGTTCTAAATTCACATTTGAAATGATATATCTTATTTACAAGTTTTTCTCCTCCTGTGTGTTATAAACTATATGTTTAATATGCGTGTTTCAAGTTTGGTAAACATTAACTTGACAGTTAAATTGTAACTTCAAAGTTACATTTTTACGAGAAGAGGTAAAATCAACTCATTTAAGTAACTGAGTGTTTAAGGTAAAACTCTAAATATTCAATGTGACAATTCATCATCTCCTAAGTTAAAATACAAATTCTCTATACAGGACATTTTTGGAGGGCCCCAAAAAATGTCCTGTAAGCTATCTTGTGGAAATTAATCCACAACAAATTTGGCATCAATCTGATATTGTAAATGTACCAAAAAAAAAAAAATGTCACTAAAATGTGTTAACTCTAGTAACCTGAGTTTGCTTAAAAACCCAATGTAAAAATAGTTAAGAATCAATATATGTAACTTAAATTCGGTATGAAAACTTTGCTATATAAAGACTGCTACATGAGGTCACGTAAGATGACCTTTACACAAAATTATAAAGATACCTAAACCAGTTATAATCATTGAGTTATCAATTGTAGTAAACTTCTAATTTGTTACAAAGTTTTTTCATAAGTAATTGACTACAGCTATGACAAGCCTTCGCATAAAGAAGCATCTGCTCATATAGAATCCCCAGAAATCCATCTTGGACCCCTGACCTCTGACATCACCCACAATTACAGTCATCCCCCGAAACCCATGATGTGACCTGACACGATCTGGAGAACCTGATTCACAGACTCCAAAGGACAAGACTTTCCTACTGCCTTTCTCTCAACCATCGGTGTCTGCTCTTCCTGCTTCTGTTTCACCCATCATGTTTTGGCGGTTCCAGGTCACTCTCTACAGAGAAGAAAAGTTCCGGTGGCCGTCCTCCTCCATCAAGATAGACGTGTGGCATTTATTTCCTGGCCGTTGACATTGGACTGATGCTTCTATAGAACTTGCTGGACACTCCTTTTATACTGCTGGACTTCTTGAAGAATGACTGTAGCAGTTCATAGAACTTACCGCCAGCTGACTCGGGATTTTGCAATGCCAGATCACCCCTCTAGCCCCTCGGCTTATCAGGCCCCCACTCCTCCACCCATCAGGCTCACTCTGTCTCTTGCTACTCTTACTTATCCCTCCCTGTCTTGTGCTAGTTATTTTTGAAGACACTTACACACTATCATTCTGCTTTCTTCCCAACAGATTTCTGTTCATCCCTACACTGCTATTCCCCTGACAGAGATGAAGCCTTTTACAGACATTGACCCAGTTATATATGGCCATTAAGTAAGAGGAAGATGTTGGGGAATTGTGAGGATATGGTTGAGCTTGGAAGGGCTTGAGCCTGAGGGGTGTGTCAGTCCTGTTAGTCTCTCTCTCCACGGAGAGGTTGAGCAAGGAGGGACAGTAGAACCCCAAAAAAGGTGTGCCTCTTATCAGTCTCCCTGCCTCACAAAGTGCCCCGCACTCCTGATACTATGGCAAAAAGTTAAAAAGAAAGGGGGAGATGTTGGGTATTTGCCATCTCCCCCTGGCTTCTGCTTAACCATATGCCTATATAGGGATTTTACTGATCCAAAGCTTTGGTCTATTTACATAAATCACTTTTACATAAAGCACTCCAGGGCATTGGTGGTTCTATGATAGGATTCTCTCCTGCTCCACCCCCTCCTTGTCACACACTGATCCCTTCTTTGTCACACTATGATTTTCACCAGTCACTTTTCTCTCCACCCTCTCTATATCACATCCTGTTTCCACCCTACTTGGAGAGTATAAAAACAGCTGCTCTTCTGATTAAAGACACTTGGAAATTGCTTTCCGGCTCCGAGAGTTCCAGAGTGTATCTCCTGCGGAAGTTGGTGCAGCACGAGTTCCTGATCCCTCTCCCACACAGCAGCCTAGATCAGCTCCAGTTGAGTTCTCTCCAACCCAGAGAGCACTAGCTAGGGAAGAAGTACCCTCAGGCTATCCCGGCAGAGGTGATCTCATGTGGCCACTAAGGGCTCATACCTGGATCCTTGTGCATAACACAAAGTTTGTGCTCTACCAAGTGTGCTATTTCCCAGGCTGTAGCAATTATTATTGTTTTTTTAGAAAATGATTCACCATGTTAATTAGTAACTAATGTAGCAAAAGTAACATGGTGTATCACATAACATCTTGCCAATATAGTGATTTATAGCAGTTAGCACAGGAATGTTCCGAGGTAGTGACAAGATTCAAAAGATTGTATTATCTGCATTGACTGGAAAGTATAGTAGGATGAGAAGCTTGTGGACAGGAAGGAAGAAGTTACTCAGAGCAAGCACAGTTATTGTACAAGTGGGCAGGATTCAAAGTTTGTTTTAGCTTCATAGTTTTTTACTTTTTGGAAATGGTTAATATTTTCCTCCTTTGCAAGCTTTAATACATATCCCAAGCTATTGGGAAGATTTAGTTTATATTACACAGAAAAATAAATCAAGACAAGCCAGGAAAACAAAACAACACTGAAACCTCCACAAACGAACACAAATAAAAATTACTGTGGTGAGGTAATCTCTTACAAATTTCAACTTGAATGTACAGAAATTGTTCTTGAGGTTCTTGTCCATGAGGGCTTTAGAAATCTAACTTACTCTTGCTGATCACAATTATGAAATAATGTTTCAACCACTTGCTGAAAAAATGTATTTGCTGTTCAATATGTAGGTGTCATTTTGAGTTTGCATCACAGCACTCTGCATTTTTGGAAGACTGGCATTAGTGCCTGTTTTTGCTATTTAAAGAATATCATTAGAGGATTTTCACTTGACATTTGTTTTGCTGTAGTTATGACAGGGGTGATGTACACCCTGAGAGTTAGACTGGCACAGCCAAGCTCCTTCCCTTGGAACTACTCTGTATAGGCTTTGCATTTGACTTATCTATCATTCCAGCTTTTTAATTTTTTCCACTATTGATTTGTTTGTGTTATTTGATAGGAGAGAGAGAAATTGAGAGGGGAGTGTGGAGATATAGATAAAGAAAGAAAGAGAGATACTTGTAGTTTTATTTCACCACTTGTGAGACTTCCCTCTGCTCCTTCCCCAACCCCTTCAAGTGGCGACTAGGGGCTTGAACCTCGGACCTTGTGCATTGTAACATGTGTGCTCAACCAGGTGTTGATCCACCACCCAGCCCTCATTTAAAAAGCCTCTATTGCTTTAACTTTTGTGTCCTTTTAGGTTTCAGGTCTTATTTTGTGATAGTTTGGTAAGTTATTTTTGAATATCCCAGAATGTTCAAAAGTTTTTCCATAAAAGTTAATGGCAGCGGCTTCTTTACACTATTTCTACTTGGCAAAGATGAGACAGAAACACTCTCCTTTTGGATAAACAGGAAAAATTCTGTATGTTTATACACAGATGTCTTTTATTCATGAGATAAAGCGTCTTAACTATCCAGTTCAAACTCTAAACAAAATGCCATTGGCTGAATTTGTGTGTGTGGGCATGCACACACCCATGTGGTATTTATTTATTTGAGTTTTCCAGAAGAAAGACATTTCACTTACAGGACATGTGTGAAGGGAATGGAATCATAGCATTTTAAATTCCCAAAAGCCCCCTCTCCCCTTTTATGTTACTATGATTATTGCAGGCTGTATGCTTGAGCAATTCCACCCTCATAAAACTCTTTTTATTTTCTTTAGATAGAGGAAGAGAGAGACACAGAAGGAGATACATCCCAGTTACTGACTCACTTCTCATAAAGCTTCACCCATGAAAATGCCTTCATGAAGTGACAGGGTCTCAAACTTGGGTCCTCACACATAGAAAATTGTGTGTTCTACTGGGTGAACTGGAGTCTAAGGAGTTACCTAAGTGATTACAGCACATGTTTTCCATGTATCTGCTTCCAGGTTTCATCCCTGGTACTTCCTAAAGCATCAAGAACAGTGACAGGTAAAAATTCCATGGTTGATGGAGCTGTACTTTGGTGTTTCCTTTCTCTCATGAACATTTAGAGTGGTCTAATGGGGAAGGGCATGTGTAAGGTCCTGCATTTTCTCCCTAGCACTGCAGTAAAAGTTGTCTGTTGGTACTTGTAGCAGAGATAACAAGAGTGAAGTTGAAGTAAAGAAGCTACTTAAAGGGAGTCGGGCGGTAGTGCAGTGGGTTAAGCGCACGTGGTGCAAAGTACAAGGACCAGAGAAAGGAGTAAGGACCCCGGTTTGAGCACCCAGCTCTCCACCTGCAGGGAAGTCGCTTCTCAGGTGGTGAAGCAGGTCTGATTGTGTCTATCTTTCTCTCCTCCTTTCTGTCTTCCCCTCCTCTCTCGATTTCTCTGTGTCCTATCCAACAATGAACGACATCATCAACAACAATAATAACCACAAGGCTACAACAACAAGGGCAACAAAAGGGGGGTGGAAGTCCTTCAGGAGCAGTGGATTCATGGTGTATGCACCAAGCCCCAGCAATAACCCTGGAGGCAAAAAAAAAAATAGCTACTTAAAATGTAGACTGCAGCCCACCAGCATCAGCATCACCTGAGAACTTGTTAGAAGCTGAGAATTTCTTACCCATCTCCAGTCTTATTCTGTCAGAGTCTGCATCTCACTCTGTTCCTCAGTTGATTTGTTTATGCCTTATAGTTTGAGAATCACTAACCAATTACCCTTTCAATAAGCTACATCATGAAGAAAGTAATGTGAATGTGAGGGAAAAAAATCCTAGTTAGATGTGTAAAATTTATTTATTCTTTTTGTTGCCCTTGTTGTTTTTTATTGTTGTAGTTATTATTGATGTCATTGTTGTTGGATAGGACAGAGAGAAATGGAGACAGGAGGGGAAGACAGAGGGGGAGAGAAAGACAGACACCTGCAGACCTGCTTCACCGCCTGTGAAGTGACTCCCCTGCAGGTGGGGAGCCGGGGGCTCAAACCGGGATCCTTCCGCTGGTCCTTGTGCTTAGCGCCACCTGCGCTTAACCCGCTGCGCTACCGCCCGACTCCCGGGCTCATGCTATTTTAAAAGTATTTTTGGAGCTAGGTAGTGGTATATCTGGTGAGGGCATACATTCCAGTTCACAAGGATTCAAACTTTTGGTCCCCAACTGCAGGGGAAAATCTTCATAAGTGATGAAGCAGTGCTGGAGGTGTGTGTGTCTGTCTGTCTCCCTTCCCTTTCAATTTTTCTCTATTTCTATCCAAAATAAATATACAAATAAAGTACTTTTAAAGTACTTTTATTTGGGATTTCAAGAAGCCTTGAACATGCTTACAAAAGAGATGACCTTTGGGAATGAGAAGAGAATGGAGGGAGACAAATGGCTGAGGAGCTTGTGTGGGGAATTAGTGAGTCTCAGGTGCTGGTGCAAGTGGAAGATGAGTGATTTTGAGAGAGGCTATAGTGGTGATGTATATGAATAAGCTGATGTTTAGTTTTACTCTTAGGAAGAGTAATGGAGAATTGAGGAAGGTAGAAATTGGTGTCTGGATTTCACCAATGATGAAGATAAAGTCATTGTGTAGGCATAAAGAGACAGGACTGCTTAACTGACTTAAGGAAATTGCAGGGGGCCTTGGGAAAACACATTAATGAGCGTGGGGAGCTGGAAACAGTAGTGGGGGGAAAAAGGAGACCTGAGTTACTGCTTGCTTTGGTCACTGTCCTGGACAATTCAGAAACACTTTCTAGACTCTAAAATGGAAAAGTCTCCCTAGATCTGTATATATTATGTTGCACTAGCAATGGTAGGGACTACTTCACTCTCTGGAGGGGAAATGGGTCAGCCTACTCTGTCACTCAAGGAAAACTCACGCTGAAATGAGTGCAGCTAGAATGGACTGCCAGCTCAGACTGACAAGGATGCAGAGGTTACACAGGCACTTGTGCTAAATATGAATAGGTATGAATATAACTCAGGTCAATGGGGTAAAGAATCAATGGTATTTATATCTTTTCTTTATGTTTGGGAACTACTTTCTGCCTTAATCCAGGTTTCTAGTGCTATTCTCAACTCTGACACCGTCTTCCCAGACAATAGTTTTTATTATCTTGCACTGCTAAACATTATGTAACTAAAGAGTTAACCAAATCAATCCTGAATAAAATATAGTGTTTTATTTTTATTTTAAAAGTTTTACTTATTTGATAGAAACAGAAATTGAGACGGAAGGAGGAAATAGAGATGGAGGAAGGGGAGAAAGACCTGTAACATTTCTTCACTGCTTGTGAAGTTTTTCTCCTGCAGGTAGGGATCAGGGTCTTGAGACTGGGTCCTTGTGCATTGTAACTTGTCTAATGCACCACTGTTTGGCCTCAAACTTTCTTATTTCTATATTTTCAGATCATCTTTACATATGGACTGATTTTCTTCAAAGACCACTGTCCTCACATAAGCAATAGAGAATGTTGGGCATAGATATATGACAAAAATCTCTGTGTAGCTATGAACCGAGATTGGTAGCTGAAAAAAAAAATTCACTTTAAAATTTTATTATTTAGACACAGTTTCAGAGGACCCTTTTATTGTCTCTACCAACAGGAAATCATAACTAATTTTCATCTTTCTATTGGCTCACATTGTTGCTAGGAACTGTTCTGGTAAGAAGAGATTCTGTTTTTTGAGACCAGGTGGTTAAGATAAACTGCCTTGACTAGAATAGTCACAGCTATATACTTCTCAACACTGTGAATCATTTTTCAAAGCTCTTTACTCCTTTTGCTCTTTGATCAGGAAAAATCACTTAACAGTGAGAGTGGAATCTACTTTCATAGATTCCCATGTGTCCTTTTCACTCATTGGTCTTTTCTGAAGAGTTTGACCCTATGAATTGAATTCTTTCTGATTGTAACATTAGTCAGGTGAATTGGGAAGCTGGGGACTTTTGTTTATTGATCCTTTTATCTTTATCTTTTCTTTTTTTGCCTGTGAAGGTCATTTTTCAATTTCCCTAGAAGGTACTTCTACTTTTCTTAGTATTTCTGAATAAGCATTAAGCTTAGAATATTCATAAGAAAGACAGAGTAAATATTAAGTATCATATAACATTGAGAAATAAGACTGTGTGCTTCGAAGGGCAACTTAAATTAGAAGGAAAAAAAATCAATGAGATAGCAGATTGTTTTTTTTCCCTGTGCAAGGTCTACAAAGTAAGCAACCAAGCAAACATAAAACATTACCCCTTCTGCTTTGGAGTCTAGATTTGGAAGATTTCTTCAATGAAAGCGTATATGTCACTTTGGCAAAAACTCTTTTTAAAAATTTTATTAGTGATTTAATAATGACTGACAAGATGTGGTATAAGAGGTGTATAATTCCATACATTTTCCACCACCAGAGTCCCATATCCCCTACCCTCCATAGGAAGCTTCCCTATTCTTTTTTAAAAAAATTTTAAATCTTTATTTATTTATTGGATAGGCAGAAATTGGGAGGAAGGGAGAGATAGAAAGGCACATGCAACTCTGCTTTACCACTTGTGAAGCTTTTCCTCAGCTGGTGTGGATTGGGACTTGAACCTGGGTCCTTGCACATTGTAACATATTCACTCAACCAGGTATGCCACCACACAGCCCCAAAGCTTCCCTGTTCTTTATCCCTCTGGGATTATGGACCAAAGATCTTTATGGGGTGCAGAAGGTGAGAGGCCTGGCTTCTGTTACTGCTTTTCTGCTATGTACGTGTGTGTTGAGAGGTTGATCTATACCCTCAGCATGTTTCTATCTTCCCCTAGTGAGGTAGGGCTCTAGGGAGGTGGGGTTCCAGGACATATTGGTGAGGCTGTCTGCTCAGGGAAGTCACATTGGCATCATGGTAGCAACTTCAACTTGGTGGCTGAAAAGCATTAAGATATAAAGCGTAAGTGAAATAATTCAAACAGAAGGATGAATATGGGATGATCTCATTTACAGGTAGAAGTTGAAAAACAAGATCAGAAGAGAAAACACTAAGCAGAATCTGAACTGGAGTTGGTGTATTGCACCAAAAGTAAAAGTAAAAAAAGACTTTTGGTAAAAAGTCTTTTACCAAAGTAAAAGACTCTGGTGTGGGTGGGGAGGAGAGTGCAGGTCCTGAAAAAGGATGATAGAGGACCATGGGGGTTGTATTGTTATGTGGAAAACTGAGAAATGTTATGTATGTACAAACTATTGTATTCACTGTCAAAGGTAAAACCTTAATCCTCAAATAAAGGAAAAAATTAATTAATTAAAAATATATAAGGCATAACAATTTGTTTGATAATCAGGAACCTAAAGGTAAAAAGTATAGCAGATGAAATTTGGGGTCTTCATGTTGGAAGGAGCTAGGATATCAATTTTAGGTATATTCCTAGATGCCCATGATTTTACTAATTTTTCACTGAGCCCAGCAGCTAACATGTAGGTAGGCTAGGAGTATTGACTGGGGAGATGGTATCAGAGTTGGAAATAGGACTAGAAAGCTGATCAGGGCAGAGAGAAGCTCACAAATATAGGAAAAGTATATAAATACCATTAACTGTAAATCCCATAGGTCTGACCTAGGTCCCATTTCTATTCATAGTTAGTATAGGAGCCTTGTAACCTCTGCATCCCTGCAGGATTGAGCTTGCATTCTGCGGTCACAGCTAGGAACATTCTAGGCTGCACTCATTTCAGGAACTGTCTTCTTCAAATGGCAGAGTATGTTGACCCAACCTCCCTTCAGAGACTGGGGCAGTTCCTACCATTGATACTCTACATTGAGCGCAGTGTCTTGTAGAGGCCCACAAGAAGATTTCTGATGCTGTTCTTGATGGAAATGACCAGTGATGATAGAGAGAGGGATCTGTTAGAAGTCTAGGCCCATCATATCTATGTGGGAATCTAGGGCCCTGAGTGATGGGGTGGCCTGGTAGTGACCAAAAGGGCCATCATTTAAGTGTGCTTGTCTCTTGCCTTTATCCAGCCTTTGTAGTCCTTATATTATCTTCCATGGTTGGACTATAGTGATTGAGAATAGTGAAATAGGGAGTAGGTGAAGAGGGTAGAAAATATTTGATTAAGTACCTTATGGTGTCTTTTTTAGGTCTTTCTACTTGCTTGCTGCACTTACTGAATGACTGTAGGCAATTGTGCACTTTTACTTTAAGGTGTACGCTTTACCCCAACTTGTCGATTCATGTACACATGCGCCTTATCCAGCTCATGGGCCCTGGTCTGGGTCCTGTAACTTTATTAGGAAGTGTGCCACCCAAAATGGAACTAAGGAGAAAGACTCTTCTTAATGTCTATTTTCCTTCCAGTCTACATTAAGTTTCCCTTTGTAACATTCTCTTAGCTTCTTTGGCCTCTCGCATAGTATTGAAGGCGGCTATAGTTATCTCTGTTTTTTAAAAATAATTGTTTGTAAGCATTTTGAGATTTATTTATGAGAAAGAGAGAGAGAGAGAGAGGAAGTGTGTGTGTGAGAGAATAAGACCCGATAACTTCTTAGCTCTAACATATTGGATTGTGTGACCTTTGGATTGGATTTGTGACCTTTGGGGTCACAGATAGGCAAGTTGGGAGTGCTACCACTGATGATAACTCTCTGATCTGAATAATATATTTTTTGTTCAGATAGAGCCAAAGAAGTAGAGAGAGTGAAAGAGACCAAAGTATTGAAGCTTCCCTCGATGTAGTGGGGCTAGTCTCCAATTTGGAATGTGCAGACGATATCTAAGCACACTATTTTTCTGGCCCAGTTTCTCTCCCTACTCCTTACCACTTTTTAACTACTATAAGTTCTATATTATAGGACCCTTAGAAACTGTAGTAGATACTTAATAAATATTTGTGAAATAAAGAATAATAAACCATTGCAAATAATAATAGTAGAAGAAATTTATCATGCTCACTGTATAACAAGAACTATGCCAGATGCATTACTGTTTTATTAATCCTTTATCTGGTCTGCTTCTGCAGGAACTGCCATAGTAATATATCACAGGTTGTGATACTTAAACGCAGTTGAATTTTTTTTCTTTTCTTGCCACTTTGGAAATTAGAAGTCCAAGATAAGGGCTAATTTGATTGCCACACAGCCCTCTTTCTGATTTGTAAAACTTCTTTTTGTTTCCTCACATGATAGAGCATGAGAGAGAACTAGTCTTCAGATTTTTCTTCTTATAACTTTTATTTTATTATTATTTATTTATTTTTAGATAGCGAGATTGAGAAGGGAGATAGATAGATAGATAGATAGATAGATAGATAGATAGATAGAAAGATACCTTGTGAAACTTCCCACTCTGCACATGGGGACTAGAGACTTGAACTGAGTACCTTGCATACTGTGACATGTGCACTCTATTGATTGTGCCACTGCCCAGCCCCCCTAGGCCTACTTTGACTTTAATTATTTGATTACTCAAAATATAGCCATACTAGTATATATTGTCTCACCCCAAAACCTTTTATGAAGTCTGTTTCACAGGTGAGGATATTGAGATTTAGAGCAATGAGCTTTCCACAGCTACAATAGTGAACTAGTTGGATCACAGTGGCAGAGAGCTCTTGTGTCTGCGATTATAAAGCTAATAAAGATATGAACTATGTTACATATGGTTCTCATTGTGTTGATTAGGTTGGGATCAATGGTTGCAATATCATTTGGTATGAATTGAGAGAAGTATGCAGGAAAGTGAGCCCCATCCTAGAGTTTCCAGGACTGGGGGAAATATAGGCTCTATAGAGGAAGCAGGAGGTTTCTGCTATCTTAGGGTTTAAGAAGGCAATAGATAATTGTTACTATAACCACATTATTTGCTAAAGAAGGAACTATGTTAAGTGAGCTAAGTCAGATAAAGATGAATATGGGATGATCCCACTCATAAACAGAAGTTGAGAAAGAAGAACAGAAAGGTAAACTCAAAGCAGGATTTGACTGAATTTGGAGTAGGGAACCTGGGTTGAGGGTGAGTGTGGATGTCTGGCTTCTACTGGGTGGGGGGGAGAGCGAGTGGGGAGGATGGTATGAGACACAGTCTTTTGGTGGTGGGAATGGTGTTTATGTACATTGCTATTAATTTGTAGTAATATAAATCACTATTTAATTAATATGAGAGGGGAAAATTTATTGAATGTCTCAAAAATTTTAATGCACAGACTATAGGCTGAGTCTTTGATATGTTGACTCTCTTAAAAGCTTAGACCAGGGAGAACAGAAGCAACTGGTGGCACAGCTATATACAAATAATGTCAGAGGACATAAATTATGGTGATGTTGTGTATGATACAGCAAATCCTAACAAAGGGATATTCCAGAGTTAACCCAGCTGTGAAATAACTGTGATTATGGCCTCTTACATTCTTAGCATTGATAATGTCAGAACATTTTTTATGTTTGTTACCAGAGTTATCTCAGTGGTTTGTTGCCTGCACATTTCCTCCAGTACTGGTGCCTATTTTTGCTGAATTTATTATTAGAGGATGAGAGATAGGAAAGGATAAATAGAAAGAGAAGGGAGGATATGATAGCACTGGTTCATCACTTCTGATTCTTTCCACCTGCTGTCTCTGCCATATGGTGACCTGGGACTCAAACCTGGGTCCTTGAGCATAGTAAAGTTAATGCTCTGCAGGGTTAGCTGTCTGAGACACTTCTTGAAAAGTTTCTTCCTTCCTTCCTTCCTTTCTTTCTTTCTTTCTTTCTTTCTTTCTTTCTTTCTTTCTTTCTTTCTTTCTTTCTTTTAGATTTTACTTATTTATTCATTTATTGTGAGAAAGAGATCAGATCAGTGCTCGGCTCTAGCATACAGGGATGTGAACCTGAAGCCTCAAGTAAATGAATTCTTTGTTTTAACACTGAACTCTCCCTAGCCCCAAATAGCTCAAAAACGTTGATGTGAGTTACTTATATACATTGATATTTGTATTATTAGAACATAAGACTGGGGGAGTTGGGCAGTAGTGCAGCAGGTTAAGCACACGTGGTGCGAAGCGCAAGGACCAGCTTGGAGATCCCAGTTCGAGCCCCTGGATCCCCACCTGCAGGGGAGTCACTTCACAGGTGGTGAAGCAGGTCTGCAGGTGTCTATCTTTATCTCCTTCTCTCTGTCTTCCCTTCCTCTCTCTATTCTGCCCTATCCAACAACGATGATAACATCAACAACCATAATAACTACAACAACAATGAAAGAAACAAGGGAAACAAAAAGGAAATAAATAATTATATATTAAAAAAAGAACATAAGACAGGGAGGTTTAAAAACTATTAAACTATTTTAAAACTAGGTTTTAAGACTATTAATTTCAGATTATGTCTTTCCTGATAGAGCACATAAGTTATCATGCATAAGGACCTACGTCAAAGACCCAGTCTACCTGGAGAGAGGGGAATAATGAGCATTGGTGCGGGCTAGCGTGAGGGTGTTTCTTCCCAGGCACATGCTCTCTGGGTTGGAGAGAACTCGACTGGAGCCAACCTGGGCTGCTGCTTACTCAGCATTGCAGGAGAGAGACCAGGAACTTGTGGCGGAGCGGGAACACAATGTAATGCCTTTATTGAACAGAGACAACACCTTTATATATATCTTTAACCAGAAGTGGCAAGTGGGAAAAGAAGTGGCTAGGAGAGGGGGTGGAGAAAAGAGCGTGAAGGTAGAAAACTTCCATAGCAGCTGTTGCAAAGGTTCTAACCAGTGGGATTAACTAATACCCTGTAGGCAGGGTGGGTCTCAGGCAAAACAATGATTATGTAAATAGACCATAATTTCAGCCATGCAGGGGAGCTGGCGTAATGCCCAACACATTGGGGCAGTGCTACTGAAGTTATCTTTTCTCCTCTGCCATCTCTCTCTCCCTCCCTCCCTCCCCCTATATCTATCTTTCTCTCTTTCTCACCTATCTATAAAAGATGCATGGCCAGAAACATTAAAGCCATGTAAGCACTAAACCCTAGGAATAACTGTTGAACAACAACAAAAAAAATTCACTTGAAAGTAATATCAAAGGTCAGCAAGATAACTCACTTGGACAGTTTATTTGCTTTGCAATGACCATAAGTCTGCATTGAGCCTGGCCCCCATCACAGAGGGAGCCTTCAGTGCTATGGTATCTTTCTCTGTCTTTATCCCAAAGAGAAACCACAGTGGAAAATTATAAGCCATTTATAAATTAGCAAAAGGATGCTGAAAAACACAAAGGAGAGTCAAGCACCACCAAGTTACGAATGCTGATATGATTACATCCTGATGTCCCTAGGCAAATGATCTCACCAATGTGTCCTAGAACCCAACCTCTCCAGAGTCCTACTCCCTAGGGAAGGAAAGAAATAGGCTGGGAGTATGGAATGACCTGCCAATGCCCAAATTCAGCAGAGAAGCAATTACAGAAGACAGACCTCCCACTTTCTGCATCCACTCCAAAAGAATGCTGGTTCATACCTCCAGAGGAGGAGAAATGATAGGATAAGATGACCAGAGGACTCTGAATTCTAATTCCATCAAAACCCTGAGAGAGAAGAGGAAAAAACAAAGAGCATTTGGAAACAGCAATAACTGTAGCTGTGATTTAGAAAGGAAGAGAAGGTATATCATAGAAAAAAATAGGCGTGTGTGTGTGTGTGTGTGTGTGTGTGTGTGTGTGTGTGTATGTGTGAATGTATAATTATAGAAATAATAGTCAACCCATATCTGTGACCTTGGGAGCACTACTGCAGTTTCCAATGGAGGTAACAGGGACACAGAACTCTGGTGGTGGGAACTGTGTGGAATTATGCTCCTGTTATCTCATAATTTTGTAAACCAATATTAAGTCACTAATAGAAAATACAGGGAAAAAAGCTGCCCTGGAGTGGTGAAACTCTGGTGATGACAACAATAACAAAAGAAGTGATTAAAAAGCTGTGACACACTGACTTCATGTTAGAACAAATAATGTATATTTATGAGAAATAGTTCAATTTTCTTCACAAATCAAATAGTAATAGTAGTAATAGTATTACTTGTACATGTTTCTAATATCTGCCTAAAGACAGTTGGTTTTTCATAGTTTCTTCTGGATTAATGCTTTGCAATATGTTGTATTGTTTGGAGTAGATGAAAAAAATTTATGTCGTACACAAGATTATAGTTGGAAAGAAAGACATACTTAGACAGCCTTTCCTGATACTTGTAAACATTCTGCTTTGCTACTACAGCAAAACCCCAGTGATATTTCTTAAAGATTAGTTGCGATATGAAATCTGGAACCAATTCAATGAACTTTTCATGTTCTGTTAAATTATGTTGAAATCTGTTATTCTAACTTGCCTGTAAACTGATTTTCTTTATATATATATATATATATATATATATATATATATATATATATATATATATTTATAACTTTTATTTATAAAATGGAAACATTGACAGAACCATAGGATAAGAAAAGTACATAGTTCCACACAATTCCCACCACCAGAATTCCTTATCCCAACCCCTCCCCTGATAGCTTTCCTATTCTTTATCCCTCTGGGAGTATGGACCCAGGATCATTACAGGGAGCAGAAGATGGAAGGTCTGGCTTCTGTAATTGCTTCCCCACTGAACATGGGCATTGATAGGTCGATCCATACTCCCAGCCTGTCTCTTTTCCTAGCGGGACAGAGCAGATTTTTTTTTTTTAATCCATGTATGATTTTTGAAAATCTTGTGTTCATCATTCAATGAAGATTTTTCAGATGTTGATTCATTATACACAGGTAAAATTGCATCATTTAATACCACCACTCAAATAACTTACCAGATAAGTCTCACTGGTGTTTCTGGATTGATAATTCTTTATTAGGTTGGGAATGGGACCCGTTTTGTGCATAGTAGGGTATTTAGCAGCAAGCTAGATGCGGGCAGCAATAGCTGTTTCCTAGTGATGACAGCTGAAACTATCTGGAGGCATTGTTAACTATCCCTTGGAAGTGAAGGGAGTAAAGTTGTCCCTGGTTGAGAAACACAGGCACCAAATTTTGCATTTATATTAAGAGCAGTGAAAGCAAAGTTTTATTTGGATGAGTAACAAATAGATTTATGCTTTTGAACAATCATGATGGGAGCATTATGGAGAACAGTTTGAGGCTGTGGAAACTGGAAGCATAGAAACACTTGTAGCCTATTGTAGCATCCATGAGATAGCTCACCTGAGAAGGTGCCTGCTTTGCTCTACACTTGACTGTGGTTTGAGCTTCTGGTGCTCCACTTCCCTGGAAGAAGCTTAGGTGCTGTGGTGTCATTCCATCTTTCTTTTCTTTCTGTCTCTGTATCTTCCTTTCTGTTGAAACAACAACAGCAGCAACAAAACAATGAACCTGGCGGGTGGAATAGCTCACTTGGAGGGTGTGCTGCATTGACATGTGCAAGGTCCCAGTTTCTGTCTGGCTCCCACCACTTTGGAGGAAGCCTTGATGTTATGATTTCTTGCTGCTGCTGCTGCTGCTGCTGCTGCCTCTTTCTATTTCTCTATCTGAAGAAGTCATCTCAGAACAAACCTCCCCACCAAGAAAAAAAAAGTTGAATTGAATTAACCTCCTGTGACAAATAAATAACTAAATTAATTAATTAAAAGAGTAGACAATATGAGTCATCCGATCTAAGTTGGTAGACATGTGTAGAATTGAGATATACTTAGGTAGCCTTAACGATTTTGGCGACTAATTACAAACAGAAAAGGAAAAAGAGAAATCAAGGTTGATCCAGGTTTCTGATTTGGGTCCCGAAGAATGTGGCACTGCTTTTTTCTGATGGAGGAGGAATAGATTTATGAGGAAGTTTAGGAGAGAATGACTTGGGATCTAGATAATGTTGAATTTGTATTTCCTTTTGAATACAGATATTTTCAGCTGTCATGGATTGAAAAAAAGAAAATGGAGATTTTCATGTGTAAGTGGAGACTGGATTTGCAGCCTAGTTGAGGCCAAATAGTAACCAATGAGTAAGGCTGAGATAACACAGTTCAAGTAAGGAGAGTTTAGAATTTAGGAAGGCTACTTTAAGGGGTAAATGGGATACATGAAAGGAGAACATGGAAGAGGAAAGGTAGGATGTGGCTGTGCCAGACATTTAGAAGAGTTTAGCTCAATGAAGAAGAGGATACTTTGTGTTCATCATTCAGAGCCCTTTCTTTCCTTCAAGGGATTTAAACTTCATTTGTTCTCAAGTGCTCACTGGTGTCATTTTCACTGAGTGGCACTTCAAAGAGACAGAACGGTGTAACTAGTTATGGAGACTGTAAGTTTTTTTTTTCTTACTTCAAACTTTTTTTTTATTTTTGGTTTAATAATAATCAACAAGAAAGTAGGATAAAAGGGGGCACAATTCCACACAATTCCCACCACCAAAGTTCTATATTCTGTCCTCTCCACTGGAAGCTTTCCTGTTCTTTAGCCTTCTGGTAGCATTGACCCAGATCATTATGGGGTGCAGAAGGTGGTGGAAGGTCTGGAAGATAGTTGCTTCTCTACTGGACATGTGTGTTGGCAGGTTGATCCATATTTCTAGCCTGTTTCTGTCTTTCCCTAGTGGGGCAGGGCTCTGGGAAAGTGTGGGGTTCCAGGGCACATCGGTGAGGTCATCCATCCATTGAAGTCTGATTGGCATCATGGGAGCATGTGAAATTTGGTGACTAAAAAAGCATTAAGATATAAAGCAGAAAAACCACTCAATAATCAGGAATGTAATGGTGAGGCTATAGCAGATGAGATTTGGGGGTCTCTATTTTGGAATGTAACTTTTACCCATGGCAGAACCCAAGTAGAAAATCAGAAGCATCGAGTCTAGAGTTGAAGACTGTTGCTGTGTCTCACCAGGACTGATGCTGGCTCAGAGTGCTGAGTTATGCAGCAGGTGTTCGTAAGGGAGACAAAGCTCTGCAGCCAGAGATCACTTGCTACTTCCTTAAAGGAAATGCCCTTTGGCCTGATGAGTAGTGGAATTGTGTTTCTGTTTTATAAAAGGCAAGTGTAATGAAAAAGTGCTAACTTTATTTAGAGATTGCTTATTTATTTAGGGATCACTACCACCAAAGGGCTGCCATTATCATGTAACCAAGTCTCCAAGTTTAGCATTGTACAATAGTGTATAATTTTTCCCAAGTGCTGTGTGCTCCAGATACCTGACCTTTGAAGGTACTAATGTATTATTTACATGAAACTAAGATCCAGTGCATTCTAAATGACTGTGATTTATCCTGACTCTTTCAGAACTGGGTCCTGTGGCCATATGCTAATTTGACTCAAAGGAAACTCTGTGCTGTGTACTTGAATTTCATGCTTTAAAATTTCAATGCTCTATTAATTAAGATGAGATGCTTCATAACTTTTTCCACATAATATAGAACGTACTCAAGAGCTCACATCTGAATTAAAAACCTTAGAAGCTTTACATTTTCTGGTCTGGCAATCTTCGTTTTTCTAATTTATGTGTCCCATTTGTCATGAAGGAGTTAGGAAGTTGAAATTTACAGCCATCCCAACTGGGAGAGTTAAGGCTCTTGATTAAATGAGAGTTGGTTTGTGTATTCAAATGGAAAACTGTGGCTGGACAAAATAAAATTTGTACTTAATTTATAGTGGGTCCGCCCTCCCTTCCTCTCTCTTTCTCTGCTTTCCTTCCTGTCATCACTGAGGTTTCACTGCTCTGACCTGAGTTTTTCAGATAGAGAGACAGAGACAGAGGAGAGAGGGAAGGGTACTGTAGCACCCAAGCTTCCTATGGTGTGGTGTTAAGTCCAAGCCTGAAACTGGGTTGTTCACATGACAAAGAAGGCTCACTGTCCAGGTGAGCTATCTTGCCAAGTCCTATGGTGGATGATTTCTTGAACATAGTGTAGCATTCCTTTCTATTTATTTATATGGTGATTCGAATTTTTGTTGAATGCAACTTTCTAGCAGTGAGGAGACAAAAATTGGGCTTCTATACCAAACTATGCTGTTAAAGCCTCTGCTTCTGAGGCTTTATAATTGGTTATACTTGTTCTGGAGTCTTTTGAAAATAGCTTTTTTTCCCTGCCATGTCAGTAGGAAAACTGAAGAAACAAGTTCATGGAAATAGAAGGATGGGGTAGGGTGTGGAGAAGCAGAGATAAGCATCAGAAACAAAGGACTTGCCTGCTTCCTCAAGCATCTATCTTTAGATCTACTAAGTTCCTAAGACCCAACTGATCTATTCCTTGAGAGGCTATCATATAACCCTATATTTTTCTAATAAAGTGGTCTGCAAGAGATCCCCTATATTTGTAATATACTTTCTGATGTATTGAAACCTGTTTATGACTTCTGACACAGGGGGACAATGAAACAGGCTACTTAGCATAAATTTCTACCTTAAATTGAATGGCAATCATAAAACTATTTTTATCACTAAAATCTTTTTTATGAGTCAGATGTTATTCAGGAGTTGTAAGTTGAACTGATTGATCATTGCTTAAAATGTTACTCATATTTTCTAAAAATGTTTTATTTCCTAAATGTTATAACAGTATAATAAATACAATACCATGCACAAGTTTGAAGACAGACTCATTTTACTAAATATTTATTTATTTAATATGAGCAAAAGAGCACAAGAGAGGAAGCAATGAACAAAGACCAAAGCACTGCTCAGTTCTGATATATGGTGGTATATGGAATTGAACCTCTGGCCTCTGCAGTTCTAGGCATGTAATCTTATGCTTTAACAGACTGAGCTGAATATAACTCTGAAATCAGAGTCTTAAACAATGAAACAGTGTGTGTGTGTGTGTGTGTGTGTGTGTGTGTGTGTGTGTGTGTGTGTGTAAGGAATAATTGTTTCCAGGAATCCAAGCTTTTTAAAATTTTATGTATGAACAGGCAAAAAAAAATATATAGTCTTGGGGCCAGGTGGTGGTGCACCTGGTTGAGTGCACATGTTATAATGTGCAAGGACCCGGGTTTGAGCCCTCAGCCCCCTACCTGCTGGGGCAAAGCTTTGCGAGTGGTGAAGCAGTGCTACAGGTTTCTCTCTGTTTCTTTACCTTGGTATATCCCCTTTCCTCTTGACATCTGGCAGTCTCTACCCAATAAATAAATAAAGATAATTTTTAAAATGTATAGTCTTTCACTGTTAGTTAGAGGCAGTAAGGTCTGGTGATCAGAATTGTATCCTTGGAATGAAAAGTTGCTACTAAACTTTTCCTTGAGAGATTTTATTTTTCCATTTTCTGGTTTGATTCCTTTTTGTCCTTTGAAATAAATAATTGGAGACCCCAGACTAACAGGGACTTTATAATGACCGAGCATTTTTAAAGTCTATGAGTAAGATTTCTCTTGCAATTTTGACATTTAAAAATCATTAATAATAAATATTCTCACTATGTTCCTCTATCCACAGGATAGTAATGCAAAAACAAAATGTATCCAGTATAATTAATATGTTCCTTTTTTTTCAATCTTCAGAAGTTGTCTGTGAATAAATATGGGCTTATAAATGCATTTAGTTAGATAGTCACATGCATTTCCATGTAAACATAGAGCTAGGTCTATCTATGTTTAGAAAGATACTGTGATAGCTATCCTCCAAAGTATTCCAGGATTGACAGAGAAGGGAAAGAAACTTACACATATTTAATTTTTCCCCTCTCTTTCCCTTTCTTTTTTGGTAGAGAAATGGTAAGAGAGAGTGGGAGGGAGAAAGAAAGACACTTGCAGCACTGCTCCACTGTTCATGAAGCTTCTTCCACTGCAGGTTGGGACCTAGGGCTCAAACCCATATATATATTTTTTATTTTTAAAAATATTTATTTATTTATTCCCTTTTGTTGTCCTTGTTGTTTTATTGTTGTCCTTGTTGTTTTGTTGTTGTAGTTATTATTGATGTCGTCATTGTTGGATAGGACAAAGAGAAATGGAGAGAGGAGGGGAAGACAGAGAGGGGGAGAGAAAGATAGACACCTGCAGACCTGCTTCACTGCCTGTGAAGCGACTCTTCTGCAGGTGGGGAGCCGGGTACTCCAACAGGGATCCTTATGCAGTTCCTTGCACTTTGCGCCACGTGTGCTTAACCAGCTGCGCTACCGCCCGACTCCTTCAAACCCAGATCTTTGTGGATGTTGATGTGTGTGTTCTCCTGGGTGAGCCACCACTAGTACCAGCTGTAAAACATTTTTAAATGATGACATTATAATTCAATTTGACTTCATGTATATTTTTATTAATATAAAATTAAGGTTCATTTGTGACTTGGAATCATAATGACAGATGAAAAGCTGTGATTATCTAATCACTATAATGAGAGATCAACAGTGTTCTTACCTTAATTAGGTTGTCAGAACAGCATATGCATATAAAGGAATAAGGAAAATTGATAATTCCCCCCTTTTTTGACACCTGCAACCCTGCTTCACCACTTCTGAAACCTCCCCCCTGCAGGCTAGGACCAGGGGCTGGAACCTGGGTCCTTGTGCACTATGATGTGTGTGTGTGCTTAACCAGGTACACCACTGCCTGGCCGTGATAATTCCTTTTTAAAGTTTTTATTAGTGATTTAATAATGATTAACAAGATTGTATGCCAACAGGGGCACAACTCCATATAGTTTCTACCAGCAGAGTTCTGTATCCTCCTTATTCTTTATCCCTCTGTGAGTATGGACCAAAATTAATATTTTATTAGTGATTCAATATTCATTTCCAAAATTACATGTCAACAGGTGTATATATTTTTAAAATTTTTTTTATTTAAGAAAGGATTAATTAACAAAATCATAGGGTAGGAGGGGTACAACTCCACACAATTCCCATCACCCAATTTCCATAACCCACCCCCTCCCCTGATAGCTTTCCCATTCTCTATCCCTCTGGGAGCATGGACCCTGGGTCATTGTGGGTTGCAGAAGGTAGAAGGTCTGGCATCTGTAATTGCTTCCCCACTAAACATACTCCCAGTCGGTCCATACTCCCAGTCTGCCTCTCTCTTTCCCTAGTAGGGTGTGTCTCTGGGGAAGCTGAGCTCCAGGACATATTGGTGGGGTCTTCAATCCAGGGAAGCCTGGCCAGCATCCTGGTGGCATCTGGAACCTGGTGACTGAAAAAAGAGAGTTAACATACGAAGCCAAACAAATTGTTGATCAATCATGGACCCAAAGCTTGGAATAGTGGAGAGGAAATGTTAGGGAGGTACTCACTGCAAACTCTAGTGTACTTCTGCTTTCAGGTATATATTTTGCAGTAGTTTATGGATACGTGTGCACATAAGCTCTCTCTCACAGAAACTGGTGTATATCTAGGTTTTGGGACTTTGTTAGAAAGTGAACCACCTGAGATGAAATTAGAATGTACTATAAAAGGAAAGGTCTCACCCGAGTAATGAAGCTGAAGGGTTGTCATTCCACCCGTGAAGTCTCTGGACACAGTCTGAGGTGAAGCATGTTGAGGTGGCAATCGTTGCGTTGGTTAGGTTGTGATCAGCGATGCAATATTATTTGGTATGAATTGGGAGAGGCATACGGGAAAGTGGACCCTATCCAAGGGTTCTAGGACTGGGGGAAATAGGGGCTCTATAGTGGAGATGTGAGGTTCCTGCTGTCTTAGGGTTCAAAAAGACAATCGATAGTTAATGTTATCATCACATTATTTGGTAATTGGGTTAACTTTGAAAAGTCCTTTTGTTAGGGTTTGCTGTACAGTATCCAGTATCTTATATATAGCTGTGCTATTGGATGCTTCTAATCTACTTGGTCTAGGCTTTTGAGAGAGTCCGCATATCAAATACACAGCCTATATATTAAAAAGATTCAGTTTGTGTTTTGAAAAACTTTGAGACATACAATTGATTTTCCCACTCTCATATTAATTAACTACTGATTTATATGTCTACATTTTGCTAGGAGTGTACATAAACACCATTCCCACCACCCAAAGACTGTGACCCATCCCTCCCACCCACTCCCACCCCCCACTGGCCCAGGAAGCTGCATGTCTACCCCTCACCACAGGGTTTTTACTTTGGTGCCCTACTTACAATTTGATCAGGTCCTGCTTTTAGTTTCCCTTTCAGATCTTCTTAGTCAACTTCTGTTGATGAGTGGGATGATGCCATACTCACCTTTATCTTTCTGACTTAGCTCACTTAACATAATTCCTTCTGGCTCTGTCCAAGATGGGTCAGAGAAGGTGGGTTCATTGTTCTTGATAGCTGCATAGTATTCCATTGTGTATATATACCACAGCTTTCTCAGCCACTCATCTGTTGTTGGGCACCTGGGTTGCTTCCAGGCTTTAGCTATTATGAATTGTGCTGCTATGAACATAGGAGTACACACCTCTTTTTGGTTGGGTGTTATGGAGTCCTTGGGGTATAACCCCAGGAGAAGAATTACTGGATCATATGGAAGGTCCATGTCTAGCCTTCTGAGAGTTTTCCAGACTGCTCTCCACAGAGGCTGGACCAATTTACATTCCCACCAGCAATGTAAAAGGGTTCCTCTGTCCCCTCATCCTCTCCAGCATCTGTTGCTGCTGTCCTTTTTGATGTATGCCATTCTGACAGGAGTGAGGTGGTTTCTTAGTGTTGTCTTAATTTGCATTTCTCTGACAATCAGTGACCTAGAGCAGTTTTTCATATGTTTGTTAGCCTTTTGGATCTCCTCTGTAGTGAATGTCTTGTTCATATCCTCTGCCCATTTTTGGATGGGGTCATTTGCTTTTTTGGTTCTAAGTTTGCTGGGCTCTTTATATATTTTGGTGATTAGTTTCTTGTCTGATGTATGGCATGTGAAGATCTTCTCCTATTCTGTGAGGGGTCTGTTTGTTTAGTAGTTTCTTTGGATGTGCAGAAGCTTTTCCATTTGATGTAGTCCCATTGGTTTGTTTCTGCTTTAGTCTTCCTTGCAATTGGGTTTGATTCATCAAAGATGTCCTTGAGGTGTATGTGGGAAAGTGTTTTACCAATGTTTTCCTCTAAGTATTTGATTGTTTCTGGTCAACATCCAGGTCTTTGATCCATTTGGAGTTTATTTTTGTTTCTGGTGAGATAAAGTGGTTCAATTTCATTCTTCTGCATGTTACAACCCCGTTTTCCCAGCACCATTTATTGAAGAGAGCCTCCTTCTTCCATTTAATCCTTTGGGCCCCCTTATCAAAGATTAGAAGTCCATAGGTGTGGGAATTTATTTCTGGGCTGTCAATTCTGTTCCACTGCTCTGTCTGCCTATTTTTGTTCCAGTACCATGCTGTTTTTATGATGATGGCTTTATAATATAGTTTAAGGTCTGGGAGTGTGATGCCTCCATTTCTGTTTCTTTTCCTAAAGATGGTTTTGGCAATTCTAGGTGTTTTCTGGTTCCAGATAAATGATTGTAGTGTTTGTTCTATTCTCTTAAAGAAGCTGGGTGGAACTTTGATGGGTATTGCATTAAATTTGTATATGGCTCTGCGGAGAATATTCATTTTGATGATATTTATTCTTCCAATCCATGAGCATGGGATATCTTTCCATTTCTTGGTATCAGTTTCTATTTCCTTGAGTAGCGACTCATAGTTTTCAGTATATAAGTCACTTCTTTGGTCAACTTTATTCCTAGGTATTTGATTGATTTTGCTGAAACAGTAAATGGGAGTGATTTCTGGATGTCTTCTTCTTCAGATTTAGTGTTTGCATAAAGAAATGTCACTGATTTTTGTACATTGATTTTGTAGCCTGATACCTTGCTATATTACCTAATAACTTCCAGTAATTTTCTGCTGGATTCTTTAGGTCTTTCTATGTATACTATCATATCATCTGCAAATAGTGAGAGCTTGACTTCTTCCCTTCCAATCTGTATTCCTTTGATTTCTTTCTCTTGCCTGATTGCTATAGCAAGAACTTCCAATACTATGTTGAAGAGTAATGGTGACAGTGGACAGTTCTGTCTAGTTCCTGATCTGAGGGGGGATGCTTTCAGCTTCTGTCCATTGAGTATGATGTTGGCTGTAGGTTTGTTATATATAGACTCCACTATCTTGAGGAATTTCCCATCTATTCCCATTTTTTGTAGAATTTTGAGCATGAATGGGTGTTGGGTCTTGTCAAAGGCTTTCTCTGCATCGATTGAGATAATCATGTGGTTTTTGGCTTTGCTTTTATTGATGTGCTGAATGACATTGATTGACTTACGGATGTTGAAGCAGCCTTGCATTCCTGGGATGAATCCCACTTGGTCGTGATGAACAATCTTTTTGATATGTTGCTGTATCCGGTTGGCCAAGATCTTGTTTATTATTTTGGCATCTATGTTCATCAGAGATATTGGTATGTAGTTTTCCTTTTTTGTTCTGTCCCTATCAGCTTTTGGTATCAGGGTGATGTTGGCTTCATAAAAGGTGGAAGGGAGTATTCCTGTTTCTTCAATCTTATGGAATAGCGTAAGAAGTATGGGTATTAACTGTTTCCTGAAGGTTTTGTAGAATTCGTTTGTGAAGCCATTTGGTCCAGGACTTTTGTTGTTGGGGAGATTCTTAATAACGGTTTCAATTTCTTTGTCTGTGATTGGTGCATTTAGATTTTGTAGTTCTTCTTAGTTCAGTTTTGGAAGGGCATATGTTTCTAGGAATTGTTCCATTTCTTCCAGATTCTCTAGCTTGGTGGCATATAGTTCTTTATAGAATTTTTCGCAGGATTCTCTGGATTTCTGTGGTGTCAGTTGTGATATCTCCTCCATCGTTTATAATTCTATTAATTTGAGTCTTCTCTCTTTTTTGTTTGGTGAATCTGGCTAGGGGTTTGTCAATTTTGTTTAATCTTTCAAAGAACCAACATTTGGCTTCATTAATCTTTTGTATGGTTCTTTTTTTTTTCGATGTTGCTTATTTCTGCTTTAACTTTAGTGATTTCTGTCCTTCTGGTTGCTTTAGGGTTCGTTTGTTCCTCTTCCTCTAAGTCCTTGAGGTATGTAGTAAGGTCGTTCATTTGAGCTTCTTCTTGGTGTATAATATGTGATTGTATGGCTATAAGTATCCCTCTCAGTACTGCATTAGCTGTGTCCCAAATATTTTGATAGGTTGTGTCTTCATTTTCATTAGTTTCCAGGAACATTTGAATTTCCTGTTTGAGTGAGTCTCTGACCCAGTGGTTCTTAAGGAGTATGTTGTTTAGTTTCCAAATTCTGTGACTTTTAATAATTTTCTGTTTGTTGTTAAATGTTAGTTTTACTCCACTGTGGTATGAGAAGATACTTGGGATGATTTCAGTGCTCTTGAATTTATTGATGCTGTCTTTGTGGCCTAACATGTGGTCTATCCTTGTGTATGTGTTATGTGGATTTGAAAAGAAGGTGTATTCCAGTTTTTTGGGGTGGAGGAGTCTGAAAATGTCCAAGAGGTCTAGTCTGTCAATCTCTTCATTCAAGTCTCTTGTATCTTTATTGGTTCTCTGTTTTGTTGATCTGTCTAAGTGTGAGAGTGGGGTATTGAAGTCTCCCACTATTATTGTATTACTATTGATTTATTTTTGAAATTCTTTCGGTAGGTGCTTAATGTATTTAGACGGTCCCTCATTGGGTGCATAGATGTTAATAATTGTTAAGTCTTCTTGGCTGATTGATCCTCTAATCATTATTTAATGTCCTTGCCTATCTGTTATTACTTTATTTAATTTAAAATCTATCGTGTCTGAGATGACAATGGCTGTTCCTGCCCTTTTTTGTGATCCGTTAGCCTGTATGATAGTTTTCCATCCTTTCACTTTAAGTCTGTGTTTATCTTGTTGTGACAGATGGGATTCTTGCAAGCAGCATATGGTTGGATTATGTTTTCTGATCCATCTCCCCACCCTGTGCCTTTTGATGGGTGAGTTTAAGCCATTGACGTTTATTGATATTATGGATTTAATGTATTGTAGTGCCATTGTTCAAAAAAATTTTTTTGTTTGCTCTGATATATTGCCAGTATTATAGTGATGTTCTTGTTTATAAGAGGTCTTTTAGAACCTCTTTCAGGGCCGGCTTGGTGATGGTTGCCTCCTTTAACTGTTGTTTGTCTAAGAAGGTTTTGATCCCTCCATCTAGTTTGAATGAAAGTCTAGCAGGATATATTATCCTTGGTTGAAACCCTTTTTCATTCTGGGCTTGATAGATATCTTGCCATTTCCTTCTGGCTTTTAGAGTTTGAGTGGAGAAGTCTGCAGATAATCTTATGGGTTTTCCCTTGTATGTGACTTTTTGTTTCTCTCTTGCAGCCTTTAGGATCCTTTCTTTATCCTTACTTCTTCTCATTGTGACTATGATGTGTCTTGGTGTCTTCAGGTCAGGGTTGATTCTGTTTGGTATTCTCTGGGCCTCTTGAATCTTGATGTCCTTTCTGTTATTCATGTCTGGGAAGTTTTCTTCTATTATTTCCTCTAGAATGTTTGCTTCCCCTTCCTCTCTTTCTTCCTCTGTCAGGCCAATTATACGAATGTTACTTCTTTTGAGATCATCCCATATGTCTCTGTTGTTGTTTTCAGTGTCTCTCAATCTCTTTTTAAGTTCTTTCACCTCTTTCTTTGTTTTCTCTAACTCATCCTCTGTCTGACTAATTCTGTTTTCTGTTTCTGTTAGTCTGTTTTCCCTTGCCTCAGCTTCTTTCTTCAGTTCAGTATGTCAGCTTTCAGTTCTCTAATTGCCTCGAGATAATCAGTATTTTCCTTGGGGGTCTCAACTGTTGTTTCCCTAATACTGCCATTCCTTTCCTCCAATGTTGTTTTCATTTCTGTGATTAATAGGTTTATTATTGCTTGCATACTTTTCTTATCTATGGTTACTTCTGGCTGATTTGTAGTTTCTTTTGGGCTCTTGTCTTCATTCATTGGAGTAGCAGTTTTATTTGTTTTTGATCTACCCATTTTTTTGATTTATGTGTTTCTTTTTTTTATGCTCTGTTGTTCCTCAGTTATTGTGTGTTGAGTACAACAATTGCACTCACCAACCTCAGGAATTACAGTAGCAACTGAAGCAAGTATTGAAGTAGTTTAATCGTTACCAGTTAACCAAACAATTTCTCCAGTCCGTAAAAACAATTGTAACCAAATCCCAGTGAAGAAAGAGAAAAGAAAGAAAGGATAGCAAGAATAGACAGTTATGCAAATCTACTATCCACTGTATATTCTAGGGGTAACAAGAGGGGAAAGCGAACTAGAGCAGAGATACACACATAGAGAGTCCACTCTGAGTCAGATTTCTTCCCCAAAATAATTCACAAATTCAGAAAAGCAAAGAAGAAGGAAGAAGTGTATGACAAGATTAAAGAGAGAGAGAGAGAGAGAGAGAGAGAGAGAGAAACAAGAGAGATAAAAGGGAAAAGATAGGAAAAAGAGCTGTAATTAAAGAGCAGTGAAAGGAAATTCCCAAATGTGTATCAGTGAATTCAAAAAAGCACACTGTTTAGTGGTGTGGGGGATCCTGCTAGGAGTTGGTCCCCAGGGACTGGTTATGGGGAGGGGGGCCGGGAAGGAGGTATGCTTGAAAATTAAAAGGAAGAAAAAAAATTTTCCCCCTTTTTTCCCTACTCTAATTCTTAACCCAAATTAAGTTATAGTCACCAACTTGGTGTCACCGCTAGGACCCCTTATTGGCTGGCCTGCTAAAGGCAGAAAATCCTACCGTTTCCAAGAGATGTGGTTGGAGCTCAGCCACTAGCAGCTTCTCAGTCCACCATCTTCCGGGAAACCCAGGTGTATATATTTCTATACTGTTACCACCACTAGAGTTCTGAATCCCAAGTCCCTCCATTGCAAACTTCCGAGGTTCTCCCAAGGTTGCAGACATGGGTTAACTGTCCACTCTTCAACTATCTATCTACATTTTTATATATTTCCCCCTTTTTCTTACAGATCCAATCCTCTCTTCCCCTCCAAGCCACACATGGCCCTTTTACTACATCCAAATATCTCTCCCCTTTTCATCCTCGTGTCTCTGGGACCTGATGGAGCTGGAGTTCAGAGCCCTCTTTTCTTCCTCCTATCACTTCTCTCTCACCGGGAGTATGGGTCAAAATAGTTTTGAGGGTTCAGAGAAGAAGGAAGCTTTGGAAGTCAAATTTTGACATGTCTCTAGGGGCCCACAACTATGGTAGTTTTTGCTTGAGTTTGAGAGATAGCATAAAGTTGGATAAAAACATTGTCTGGGAAAGTAGTGTTAGAGTAGAGAAAAGGGCTAGAGAGTTGGATTAAGGTAGAGAGTAGCTCCAGTTTTTGAAAATATTCTGTGAACTGGATTAACTGTTTAACCCTACCCACCCGATCCAGAGCATATATAAATATATATATATATATATATATATATATATATATATATATATATATATATATATATCTCCAGAGCCTATGTGACCTCTAAACTCGTAGTTCATGGTCACAGCTGGGAACAGTGCAAACTGCATTCACTTCAGGACCAATCTTTCTTGAGTGGCAGAGCAGGATACCCTAGCCTCCTTTCATAGGCTGGGGCAGTCCCTACCATAGCTGCTCTATGGTGAGAGCAGTGGAACGCAATTCTTTATGGGTGCAGAAGGTGGAAAGTCTGGCTTCTGTAATTCTCTGCTGGACATGGGCATTAGCAGGTCAAGTCATACCCTCAGCCTGTTTCTATCGTTCCCTAGTGGCGTAGGGCTCTGGAGAGGTGACTCTTTGGAGCACACTAGTGAGGTCATCTGCAAAGGGAAGTCAGGATGGCATCATAGTAGCATCTGCATCTTGGTGGCTGAAAGGTGGTAAGATATAAAGCAGGACAAATTTTTTAATAAACAAGAATTCAAAAGAGCAGATGAACTCAATCAGGGGTCTTCCTGTGGTGATAAGCTAAGAAGTCTATTTTAGGTATATCTCAAGAGACTCATGACTATTGTAATTGTTGCCTCAGTCTGAAAATTGCTCACATGCAGGTGGACTAAAAATATTTTCTGGGATGATGGTGTCAGAATTGAGAATAGGCCTAGTAAACTGGATTAGGGCAGAGAGTAGCTTCCAAACATGAGCAAAGTATGTAAATACCATTAGCTGTTAACCTCATCGATCTGTCCTAGGGCCCATATATATTTATATTTAGTACAGGAGCCTGTGTAACCTCTGAGTCTCTGTCAGTCTGAGCTCATAATCCATGGCCACAGGTAGGAATATCCTAGGCTTCAAGACAACAAAAGGGAAAAAATAGCCTCCAGGAGCAGTGGTTGGTAGTGCAGGCACTGAACCCAGTGATAACCCTGGAGGCAAAAAAAAATAAAAAATGTCTTGCACACCTTAAGAACAGTGATAAAACATTAATGTTTCTGAGGGGAATTAGAAAAGCTAAAGAAGTAGATAAGAATGAGAGGAGAAAGAGAAAGGAGAGGATATCAAAACAGTTCAGGTGGAAATTGATGACACTTTGAAAAATTCAGTTAATAATCCACAAGGTCATTAAGTTGGACAAATAATAATGTTTATAGGATGTTCAGTGCCAGAACAGAAATGCTAGTTGCTATTATCATGAGTAAAATCAAATATTCTGCTAACTAGAGCCATGGAGAATATCATGGAAATATCATCCATATGTTGTGGGCAAAGCATGTTCTTACTCTCTTAGGGAAAACCTGAGGGCCTACTAGATACTGGGGGAAGCAGGTGGTTTCCAGGTCCAGTGGAATGGTATATATCTTAGAGAAGCCCAAATGGCTTCCAACTGCTAGGGCAAAGAGGTTCCCAGGTCCAGTTGAGTGTTACAGCTTGTAAGGAAGCTCTGATGGGTTTTCTAGTGCTGGGAGAAGCAGGGTGCCAGGTTTGGTGGAATGGGCTTCCCAACAGCAAGTCCATTATGGTAGCTCCCATGATGAATCAGTAAAACCTTATGAGTCAGGCAAGATGACCTGCATTCACAGAGAGAAAAGCAAAAGAGATGCATAGTCATTCAGGACACCACAGACAGTGATGCTGGCTTCCCAGGGCCAAATACCTATATAGGCTGTTGGTAGACCTAAGTGGAAACAGCTCATCCCCTCCTGCTATAGGTCCCTGTAGCTGGCCAGCATTGATGGAACCTTCCATGAGGCCTCATTTGCATAGAGGCCTATCATAGTCCATTCCATAATAGTTGTTTTTCTCTGGACAGAAAGTGGACATCCTATTCACAGTGCCCTTCCCTTAGGGTCTCTGTCTGCCCCTAGCCTGCCCCTAACACATAACTGAATTTTTTTCTTATTGATTTAATAATGATCAACAAGATCGTAGGACAAGAGGGATACTATTTCACACATTCTCACCACCAGACTTCCATATCCCATCCCTTCCATGAGAAGCTTTCCTATTCTTTATCCCTCTGGGAGTATGGACCCAGGATCATTATGGGGACAGAAGGTAGAAGGTCTGGCTTCTGTAATTGTTTCTCTATTGGACATGGATGTTGGTAGGTCAACCCATACTCCCAGCTTGTTTCTGTCTTTCCCTAGTGGGGCAGGGCTCTAGAGAGGTCGGGTTTCTAAAAACATTGGTGAGGTCGTCCACCCAGGGAAGTCAGATTGGCATCATGGTAGCCTTTGCAACTTGGTGACTGAGAAAGCATTAAGATATAAAGCATAGAAAATTGTTTAATAATCAATAACCTAAAGGTAAGAATATAGTAGAAGAGATTTGGAGGTTTCCATTTTGGAAAAAGCTAGTAGGTTTATTTTAGGGACCCATGACTTTACTAATTTTTGCCTGAGCCCAACAGCTAACATGCAGGTGGGCTAAAGTTATTGTATGGGGAGATGATGTCAGAGTTGGAAATACAACTAGAAAGCTGGATCTGGCCAGAGAGTAGCTCCCAAATATGGGAAAAGCATATAAATACCATTAACTGTAAACCCCATTGATCTGATCTGGGGCCCATATTCAGCACAGGACACACATTTGAATTTTTAGGGTTCACTTATTCTGCCCCAGCTAGAGAGGCCTATTGAAATCTGACAGTGTCCAATTAAAAAAAAAATTACCCAACTTGTTAGGTATTTAGGTTGATATTGACATCCTAAAAGCAAAGTTGAAAGGTAACTGAATAATATAGGTGTGTAGTTGTATGGTTCTTTGGAACTGATGATAACTTTGGTTTTTTTTTTTTTTGCATAGAAAAAAGTAATAGTTTATTTACTTAGAAAGTCCATAGACAAGTGGTTTCAAGAAAGTAGCTATTGAAAAAAGCAAAAACACCAAGAAAGAATATATATATTTCAGAAGCTTCTCAACTAAAAAAATAGAGAATAAACAATAGATGAAAGGGATGAGGGAACCATAGCCATGATCAGGAAGGAAGGGAAGAGGAGCCTTTGGACAGCGTTATTTGGAATCCTAATAGGAACATTGCAGAAGGGCCAGAATCTGTCCTGGGATGCAGAGTGGCAATTTCCAGGTTATGATTACCAATAATCCTCATGTATACAGTATTCACCATGTACAAGATATATTGACAAATGTATTAGTAAAATAATAGCTATTTCAAAAGCTCTGGAGCATAAACTTGGTAAAATAATGGAATTCCCAATAAAGGAAAAATTGTTAAATGATTCAGCATTCCTCCTAGGTGTAAAATAACTAAATGGCAAAGGCAGCCATGAAGGACACAGGACAAATCTGGAATTTTCTAACCGCAGTAGAAGGATGAAAATGTCATACACATACCTTTGACTTTGATTTGAATTTGAAGGCTGCGTTCTTTACCTAGAGAGCAAGAGAAAGACATTACTGATTCTAAGAGTAGGAGATATGGATGTATATATGTATATGATTATACATATAGATTAGCTTCATAGTTTTAGAGGATTTTGACACAAGTTTTTAGTGTGGAACTTTCTTTGTGTCAAGTCTCTCTGCAAGGTCTTAAAGTAGATAAATATACATGTGAAGCCCCAAGTCTTGTTTTTTTTTTTTTATTAATAAAATTGAGTATTAAGCAAGAGTAAAGTGTCCCCACCATCCACTCCTTTTTCTTATCTTTTCTAATCATGTTTCCTATGAAACTCTGCAGTAGGAACTGATTAATGCGTATGGTAAGCTGTTGGAAAGCATCAAATGGGGAGTCAATTTCTAAGTGTCTATATTCAGAGACTGCTTATTTTTATGCTGAGAAGCTGGTCAGTCTCAGATGTTAAGATATTTTTTTTCTGATGAAAACTCTGCCTAGACCCTTAAAAAGGCAGGCAAATTCATCTATTTGTGGCCTTAGTACTTTGTATTTTCTAAGTACCACTTTATTAGGTGTATATTGATGTGGCCTTTGGGCTCTTGATAGTGAATATGGAGCTGGAAATGTTCTTCAATTCATCTTAATTGTGGAGAAATTGCCTGTCACAGAAGGAAATACTTACCGAGATAATCAGGTCCACAGCTTTCTAGGGATACAACTATGGTAACTTTTCACATATTATTAAGCTTTATTGGTTCTGATTAATTAGAAACTGTTGCAAAACCAGGCTTTGGGATATTTTTAATGAAATCACTTTTATATATTGAAGAAAACTTAGTGATTGACAACCATGTGCAAGTGCTGACTTAGACCTTGGTGTATGAGCTAAAGCAGTGGAAGATCATTCTTAGTTTAAAGTAGAGTTGCACTTTAGAAAGATATCAAGATCAAGGCACCTCACAGATCAATGGAAGGACACTCAGATCAGTAAAGGGAGTACTTAAATTATGGAGAAAACACGCCAGTGAAGGATACTGTCACATCATGGAAGCTACGCTTGGATCTATGATAATACACATCAATTGAGAAGTCACTCAGATTGATAAAGGGACACTTAGATCAATGAAGGGCACAGTCATGTCAATTAAGTCAGAATCTTCAGAGAGGGATGTAGGTATTGCTAGTCTGAAAAGTTTCTCAGTTGATTATGGTGTGCAATCAGATATGCATCTTAAGCTGGGATCTGGAGAACTGTAACACCCACCCAATATCAACTAAAGAAAACTTCTTGAGATTGCATTTAGGCTGTTTTTTTTTAATTTTTATTTATAAAAAGGAAACACTAACAAAAACCACAGGATAAGAGGGGTACAACTCCACATAATTCCCATCACCAGAACTCCGTATCCCATCCCCTCCCTGATAGCTTTCCTATTCTTTATCTCTCTGGGAGTATGGACCCAGGATCATTGTGAGATGCGGTGGAAGGTCTGGCTTCTGTAATTGCTTCCCCACTGAACACGGGCATTGACAGGTTGATTCATACTCCAGCCTGTCTCTCTCTTTCCCTAGTGGGCCAGGGGCTCTGGGTAAGCAGGGCTTCAAGACACATTGGTGGGGTTGTCTGCCCAGGCAAGTCCAATTGGCATCATGGTAGCATCCAAAACCTGGTGGCTGAAAAGAGAGTTAACATATAAAGCCAAACAAATTGTTGACTAATCATGAACCTAAAGGCTGGAATAGTGCAGATGAAGAGTTGGGGGTCTCTGTTTTATAGATAGTAGGCCTATTTTAGTTATATTCCAAAGGGCCCCATGGCTATACTTTTTTTTTTTTTTCTGAGCCTGGCATCTGATATGCAGGTGGGTCCAAGTTATTGTCTGGGGAGATGATGTCATGGCTGGAAAAAGGCCTAGAAAGCTGGATTAGAGAAGAGAGTAGCTCCCAAATATGGGAAAAAATTGTTGACTGTAAAGCCGTCTATTTGATCTATTTGATTTGATC